>NC_091150.1:17256785-17556785 GCF_040958095.1 Procambarus clarkii
CTGGTGGTGTTGTGTGGTACTGGTGGTGTTGTGTGGTACTGGTGGTGTTGTGTGGTACTGGTGGTGTTGTGTGGTACTGGTGGTGTTGTGTGGTACTGGTGGTGTTGTGTGGTACTGGTGGTGTTGTGTTGTGTGGTACTGGTGGTGTTGTGTGGTACTGGTGGTGTTGTGTGGTACTGGTGGTGTTGTGTGGTACTGGTGGTGTTGTGTGGTACTGGTGGTGTTGTGTGGTACTGGTGGTGTTGTGTGGTACTGGTGGTGTTGTGTGGTACTGGTGGTGTTGTGTGGTACTGGTGGTGTTGTGTGGTACTGGTGGTGTTGTGTGGTACTGGTGGTGTTGTCTGGTACTGGTGGTGTTGTGTGGTACTGGTGGTGTTGTGTGGTACTGGTGGTGTTGTGTGGTACTGGTGGTGCAGTGTGGCTCTGACATAGCAATTAAGTGTGCTGTGAAGGAAACATTAAAGCTTGCTCATTGTTATCCATATGTGATGAGTACTAAGATATTTACAAGTGTATGTTGTAAAACACAGTAGTTACGGGGGATACATAATATTAATTAAATAAGTTACTGCTGTATGTAACTTCATATTAAAATATACACCTTGAAGACACTAAGACATGTGATAAAATAACCTTAACAGATTATGTCTGGTAGCAGTTTGTGAACATTTTATGAAAGTTGATCTCAAAATACCATTCTGTGTCGTTTTTCAGTCATGAATGTTGTGTGTGTGGTCTGCGTGTAGCCACCATTGTCTGGGATCCGAGCTCTTGAGTGGTGACAGGTTTTTCTCTAATATTGTTACAGTCTTCAACTTTGGCCATTTGATTGTGGTAGGTCAAGTAATTATCAAGAGAAAGTGTCAAGCCAATATGATTATACAGTCTAGGACTTGGAAGGGATATGAGGATAAGGTACTGGGTTATGAAGACGAAGGGAAGAGAAGCCCTCTCAGAAAAACGCATGCACTACTTTATTAACATTTGAGTTTTTAAATTTAGGTTTATCGTGTAGTCTCTTGGTCCAAAATTGATGAATTTAATTCAGTTTGTATATCTAGTTCTGTCACAGTTTTTTAAGCAGGGATAACAACTCTTTCATAAAAAGAGTTAAATGTATATTGTTTTGGATGGGAGAATAAATTTATATACAATAAAGTATTAAAGTTGAATAAACCATATTTGCCAGAAAATAGGATGTATTCATAATTATGAATTAAACCAAACTACGTTCTATTTTCCAGCAAATATGGTACATTCAACTTTTATACTTTAATTATTCTACTATTGATATTGTACTTAAGCGAAAGAATGTGGTAATTTTAAGAGCTGCTCTTTAAAATCACTTTCAATAAATGTTTAATAACAAAACATATGAATCCCTTTGGCGCCCTGATGACGCTCTCGGCATCATCAAACCAATACATGCAGTTCGGGGGATGACGCTCTCGGCATCATCAAACCAATACATGCAGTTCGGGGGATGATGCTCTCGGCATCATCAAACCAATACATGCAGTTCGGGGGATGACGCTCTCGGCATCATCAAACCAATACATGCAGTTCGGGGGATGACGCTCTCGGCATCATCAAACCAATACATGCAGTTCGGGGGATGATGCTCTCGGCATCATCAAACCAATACATGCAGTTCGGGGGATGACGCTCTCGGCATCATCAAACCAATACATGCAGTTCGGGGGATGACGCTCTCGGCATCATCAAACCAATACATGCAGTTCGGGGGATGACGCTCTCGGCATCATCAAACCAATACATGCAGTTCGGGGGATGATGCTCTCGGCGTTATGCATTAATTTTTGCTTATTCTTATTATTAAGTATAAACATTGCGAGTGAAAGAGTTTAACATTGGGTTGTGTACTCACCGGCAACGCCCGGCCTACCTTGCGGTGCGATGCGGGTGACCCGCCGGGCGAGCAAAAAAGAAAATTTCACAAAATGTCCTTGTAAAATAGAGGTGCTTGTTAAGCTGTGGTGTTTCTTGTATGCTGGCTAATGTAATATTTTAATTATACTTCATTATAGTGTACTCTAGCAACTGTAGGTCTACATTAAAATGCAGAATGAGCAGCTAGTGTTATAACTAGTTGCTGGTATCATCATTTTGGCTTCTTATGGATCACTATGATATCAGTGTTCTTAGGCTGTGTAAAAGGAGAGAGAAAACAGTTGTATGTGGAAAATGTTACACTGGACTGTACACTAATAATGGCATGTCCACAAGAATTAGCACAAGACATGTTTCAATCATCATAAGAAGCATACTGTATTGGCTGTTGTTTGTTATTCTACAGTATACTGTATTGACTTCTGTATTGGCTATTGTATAGTATATTGTATTGGCTACTGTACAGTATGCTGTATATACTACTGTATTGGCTGCTATATATGACAAGGATGAACATTTACATGTATTGATAGTAGTCTTCCATTAGTTTAAGTTTTTTAATAAAAAACATATTTAATATTGAGATAATGGGTGATATTAATGTAAGAATTACCCGAGTGTCAAGCAACAAGAAGTTAGTGTGACAGGAAGGACACCAGCACACCAGAAGGATCACGTGATATACGCAATGGAAAGGTACAGTTATGTTACATCTTAAGGGGAAATATAATAAACAAGAATTGATTGTTTAAACAGGGTTGACGGGATATTTCGTATGTGTGAGTAGATCTTAGGAGTTGGGGAGGGAAGGTGGGGGAAGAATGCAATAGAGATGTAAGGTTAGATCAATAATATCCATACAGTATTTCATTAGGCCTTAGGCTCCATTAGTAGCTCCCTGAATCGGGTTAAAAGTCTATTGCGATTAGTTTCCATGTACAGTATTTGGGAAAAAACTGAGCTATAGCAGTAGTTGTAATAAATTATAATTAAAAAAGGGTGTGACATTTGGACAAAAGTTTGTGATGAAACATTATCGATGTTTGGCAATTATATTTATATGTCTAATACTCTTTCACAGCTTTAGTTGCAATCTGCCGTTTCCTTTTGTGCTAATTTAGGGTTAAGACCTAATTGGTTCAAAAAACTTTTAAGAGCCTTTACCTAGTTTAATTATGTTGAAGCTTGTATACATTCATACACAGTATAGAAGCATGGAACAAAAATGTCTTCTGTAGATAGGACCCCATTGCCCGAGGTTTCTCTTGACAACGTTGGTGACTTGGAGGAAATATGCGTAAGAGTGTCCTGAGCTACAGAAAAAATCTCTATACCATTATTTCCACAGCCGTCTTTGTGGGTTTCACAATATGTAAATATACTGAAAGCATTCTGTAGAATAAAGCATATATGCTCCCTTTATGCAGTAATGTGACACGCATGTACAAATATGTTGATTTCAATCTCTGCGATAATTGTTAATATGCTCATATTTTGTACAGTATTATCTTGTAACATTGCATTGTTTTAGGCCAGTTATATCACCTTCATGATACTTGGTTTATATGAATTAATTGATCGTCTGAGGTGCTTCTTTTCCATGACAACAAAATTGACAATTTTGTTATGCTTCTTTGTATTGATTTCATGGATGTTATTTTCAATTTACACTCGTTTTTGTTCAGTTTGCATAAAGGTAATTGTATATAGATGTTCAATACCCCATTTTTAATTAATGTGTTTCGTATTTTGTAAAACAAGTTACATTTAGGACAGGCGGGGATTGTGATGAAAATAATTTGTTCACATACTGTAGTCTTGTACATAGAGTAATTATACTGAAACATTCCAAGATTAATATTTTTATCAGATGTACACATTTTCATTGATTCCTTGTTCCATGCTGATTTGGTCGCCTTTATTTTATGCAAGCTGTAGGAGAAAATATATTTAGGTGAGGATAGACTAGGTTGAAGATTTGCTTCACTTTTAACATTGATACATATACGAAGATGAATGGATATACTTGCCTTTCATAACATACTGAAAAAGATCAGCTGCTTGCATTTTGTGTATATATCTTGAGGTTATCATGAGACGATTTCGAGGCTTTAGTGTCCCCGCGGCCCGGTCTTCGACCAGGCCTCCACCCCCCGGAAGCAGCCCGTGACAGCTGACTAACACCCAGTTACCTATTTTACTGCTAGGTAACAGGGGCATAGGGTGAAAGAAACTCTGCCCATGGTTTCTCGCCGGTGCCTGGGATCGAACCCAGGACCACATAATCACATGATCACAAGTCCAGTGTGCTGTCCTCTCGGTCAACCGGCTCGCTGACCATAATGTCATATAGATGACGATAATACATACACCACAGTATTTGGCAGATCTCAAGTTGCTTTACATGAAATTAAATCGTTTAAGCCTATATATATAACCAGTCCTAGTAAATGTTCAAATTCTGTAGTCCTTAAGTCTCAAGAAAGAAGTGGCTGTGGTACCATACAAACGCTGGGCTTGAATATGGTGATACTAAACCCTTAGCCATCTACTAAAGTCCAGGACATGAAATATAAATAACTTCATGTCATATCCCTTTATATATTAATTATCTGCCAAGATTTTAATACTTGACATTTGCCACCCAGTTTGTATATGACATTGTTTATATGGACGTCTTGTATATCTTCAGCGATATATCATTAAAGATACCATGATATCAACAAAGATATTGTGCATATCTTCAATAAAAAAACAAAAAGTATAGACTATCTTGCCAATGGGAACAAAGAAATTACTTTATCACTTAATTTTTTCAGTAATATTTAACAAATACAGTACTTCAAACTTTGTTTTTTTCACATGAGAAAACATCTAAAACAACAAATTAATTCTTTATCATGAGTTGAGTCACGTGTTGAGTTCATCACTTAGTGTCTTAAGTGATGGTAACCCAACCTCTTAAGAAATATAACTATGTAATTCATAACAAATAAGACTGAATGGACATAATTTGAATACAATAATTTCAGTTCCTTGTTATGTGCATAATTAGTTGTGAGAAAATCTAACTGAACTCTTATTCTAGTAATTACCTAAGTGTAGTTACAGGATGAGAGCTACGCTCGTGGTGTCCCGTCTTCCCAGCACTCTTTGTCATATAACACTTTGAAACTACTGACGATTTTGGCTTCTACCACCTTCTCACCTAACTTGTTCCAACCGTCTACCACTCTGCGAAAGTGAATTTTCTTATATTCTTTCGGCGGCTTTCTTTACTTAGTTTAAATCTATGACCTCTTGTTCTTTAAGTTCCAGGTCTCAGGAAATCTTCTCTATCAGTTTTATTGATTCCCACAACTATTTTGTACGGAGTGATCATATCGCCTCTTTTTCTTCGATCTTCTAATTTTGGAATATTTAATGCCTCTAACCTCTCCTCGTAGCTCTTGTCCTTCAGTTATGAGAGTCATTTAATTGCATGACTTTGCACCATCTCCAGTTTGTTGATGTGCTTCTTAAGATATGGGCACCATATACCCGCTGCATATTCCAGTTTTAGTCTAACAAAAGTCGTGAACATTTTCTTCAGTGTTTTACCATCCATGTATTTAAAAGCAATTCTGAAGTTAGAAAGTGAAGCATAGGCTCCCTCTCATAATGTTCTTTATGTCGTCCTCAGGTGATAGTTTTCCTTCTAGAATCACCCCTAGATCTGCGTGCATTTTAATGCTTGTTACGACTACTGTAGTTTGATTTAGCGAGGTCAGAAAAATATGCAAGCAGTGTATAATGAGCCAGTGCAATGTACTGTATTACTGTGTTTATTGTACTTACAAATATGAAATGCTGTACGATCATTTAAAGTTCTGTATCTAGTAAATACTCAAAACATTTTATTGTAAATATATGTAAATACTTTAATTATATATATAGATATATATATATATTGAAATTTGTATGAGAATTTTATAAATAAATAAACTAACCAAAATCTATTTTCTTTGTTTTCATTTGTTTTATTGACTATAATATGCCATAACTTTTTCTTAATGTATATTTTTCATCATTATTTCAATCCAGTAACTCAGCCGAATCCCACATTACTGACAAACCTTTCTTTGTGGTTTTGAGCAAGTTCTCTTTCACAGCTTTTGACTGATCTGTTTATCTCGACTAGCTGCATTTAATGCCTTTTTGTGAAATTACCTAAGTGTAGTTACAAGATGAGTTATGCTCATGGTGTCCTGTCTTCCCAGCACTCTGTCATATGACACTTTGAAACTACTGACAGTCTTGGCCTCCACCACCTCACTTAACTTGTTCCAACTGTCTACCACTCTCTTTGCAAAAGTGGACTTTCTACTGGTTTTTTGGAAGCTGTTTACTTAGTTTGAATCTGTAACCTCATGTTCTTGAAGTTGTAGGTTTCAAGAATTCTTCTTTGTCAATTTACCAAAATGATTATATAATATCCCCCTCTCATTTTCTTTTATCTTCTAGCTTTGGTATACAGTATTTAACACCTCTATCCTGTCCCCATTCCTCTTGTTTTTTATTAGTTCCCAAATCCAATTAGTTGTTCCAGTAGCCTCTGCTGAATTGATGACATTATGCCGATGATCATCATCCTCTGCTGCTGCTGTGTCAGCCCTATAGCATTCTCCCACTGTCAGTTTTGCTACCATCTTGAGTTAGTGTGTTGCACTATACAGGCACTGAGGATCCCATGGTGTTTAAATAAATAAAATAATAAAAAAATGTTTATTTAGGTAAGGTACATATATACAAGAGATTTTACAAAAATTGACAGATTTATAGATAGAGCTAGTGCATACAATGCCTAAAGCCACTATTACGCAAAGCGTTTCGGGCAGGAAAAACATTAAAGACTAAAACTTAATTCTAATTGAGTTTAAAGTATAAAATGTGTTGAGAAGAAATAAAAATAGAAAAAAGGGGGGAACATGGCTGAAAAAGCAGCACAAATACAATTAGGTCGACAAACAGCGTTGTTTAAAAAAACAGACATGGGATGACAAGTTAGGGGTAAGGTAAGTTACAAGGAATTTATTAGGTAGTGCATCGTTTTTATCTTAAACTGGTTGAGAGAGGTACAGTCTTTAACATGATTGGGAAGGTCATTCCATATTCTGGGTTCCTTGATTTGTAGAGCATTTCTAATTTGATTAAGTCGTACTCTTGGAATATCAAAACTGTATTTGTATCTGGTGTGGTGCTCATGGGTTCTGTTACAACCGTCAATGAAGCTTTTGAGGTCAGAATTGGCATTACAGTTCAGCATTTTATATATGTATAATACACATGAGAGAATGTGCAGTGACTTAATGTCTACCATATTCAGAGATTTGAGTAGGGGTACCGAGTGATGTCTGGGGCCAGAGTTGGATATTGTCCTAATAGCAGCTTTGTGTTGAGTAATTAGAGAACGTAAATGATTTTGGGTAGTAGAACCCCAAGCACAAATACCATAGTTGAGATATGGATAGATGAGGGAGTAATAGAGTGTCACCAGGGCAGGGCGGGGTACATAATATCTGATCTTAGAAAGAAAGCCAACAGTTTTTGAAACTTTTTTTTTATATATTTAGAATGTGTCCCTGGAAATTCAGCTTCTGGTCAATGAGAACGTCAAGGAAATTGCCATCTATTTTGTTACAAATTTGGGTATTTTTTTATTTTGAGATTTATTTGAGTAGAGGATTTATTGCCAAACAGAATGTAGAAAGTTTTGTCAATGTTAAGGGTGAGTTTGTTGGCAGTTAGCCAAAGATGGACTTTATTTAACTCAGTATTTACTGTGGCATTTAGAGCAAGAGGGTCAGGACTGGAGTAAATGAAGGTTGTGTCGTCAGCAAATAGAATTGGTTTGAGGTGTTGGGAGGCATCTGGAAGGTCATTAATGTAGATGAGAAAGAGGAGAGGGCCAAGTATGCTGCCCTGAAGAACACCGATGTTGATGGGTAGGGTGGGAGAAATTGAATTATTCACAGAAACATACTGGAGCTTGTCAGTAAGGTAAAATTTGAGGTATTGCAGTGAGTGTCCTCTGACTCCATAATAATGTAATTTAAGAAGAAGGTTTTGGTGGTTGACAGTGTCAAAAGCCTTACGCAGGTCCACAAATAACCGAACAGGAAACTCACTTTTATCAAGAGCTGCATGGATCAAGTTAATCATACTAATAAGTGCATCGTTAGTGCTTTTTTTAGGTCTGAAGCCATATTGACAAGAGCTAAATATATTGTGTTTGGCTAGATAAGAGCAATGCTGCTTGTAGATTAGTTTTTCAAATATTTTTTGACAAGTTTGGCAGGATTGATATAGGTCTGTAGTTGTTAACACGTTTAATTCTTCATTGTTGGTTGCATTTAAGATTCAAAATCAAATTGATTGATTTATTTCTGAGGTTGGAAGAAAACGCGCTCAGATTGGGGACTTGTTTGTTTTATAATAGTAAAAATAAATTAATAAATTAATAATAAATAATTAATAATAATTATTATTATTGTATAATAAGTAATAATAATAGTATAATGATAAGCAGTTATTTTTAATGAATCAAATAGCTAATTAGGGTGAATGATAAATAATTAGTGACAAATGCATAACAATAAAGTATTAAAGAATAATTATAATGAATAATCATTATAATGATAAAGTATTAAATCAATTACAATTAATAGTTACATCTTTAGTTAGTAATTGAAAGTTACATTATTTGAATTAACACTAATTACAGTTCATGGTAATATTTCTTAGCTATCTGCAGGCTTATCACTTTGGGCGTTCCGGCGGAGCACCCCTCATCCCGCGAGGGCCATTGCTCTTCAACAAGTCACTTGAACTCCAAACCTTTCCAGATATTCTAAAAAAAAGCAAGAGTAACCCCTGTCCACAAATGTGGTGATCCCACTGATGTTAACAACTTCAGACCTATATCAATTCTGCCAAACATGTCTAAAATATTTGAAAAACTTATCTACAAGCAGCTTTACTCTTATCTAGCCAATCTCAATATACTTAGCTCCTGTCAATATGGCTTCAGACCCCAAAAAAGCACTATCGATGCACTTATTAGTATGATTAACTTGATACATACAGCTCTTGATAAAAATGAGTTCCCTATTGGGTTATTTGTGGACCTGCGTAAGGCTTTTGACACTGTCAACCACCAAAACCTTCTTCTTAAATTACAACATTATGGAGTCAGAGGACACTCCCTGCAGTACCTTAAGTCTTACCTTACTGACAGGCTCCAATATGTTTCTGTGAATAATATCCTCATCTTCGTCCATAATGATTAGGATTGCAAGCTGCAACCATATTGTACCATCGTACAGATTCACTGGTTTGTGCTTCTATCCTCCTTTCCTCAGTTACCTTGTCACGGTGATATTGCCTGACAATACCTCTAATTTGTAGAAGACTCCTAGCTGGGTATGAAGTATTCAATATGGTCTCCTTCAGCGCCTTCAGAAGCCAGCACATCTGCTCGTTCATTCCCACATATTCCAACATGGGAGGGGATCCACAGAAACTTGATTCTTCCCTGATTGGTAAGTACTCTCACAGCTCTCTTAATTTCAGCGATTATTGCAAGATTTTCTGCCCGATTTTTACTTAGGCTTTGCAGTGCTGCTTTTGAATCAGTGCAAATCACTGCATCATTACTGTTCGTTCAAGAAACCTTACCGCCATAACAATGGCAGTTAGCTCTGCTTGTGTTGAAGATGCATAGTTCTCAATACGTGTTTTTTCTTCATTTCTGCGTTGGAAGGTATTATCCTTGATTACCGTGTATGCTGCACCAGCCCTGCCATTGACAGGATTAGATGACCCTTCAGTGTAGATTCGATCTAGTTCATCCCCGACTTCTCTTTAAATTTCCTCATGATACTTGTGCCTCATTTCTTGTGGTATCATGTTGGATTTTTTCGTTGCTATTTCATTGATGGTAATCCTGAGTCAGAGAGAATCAGAGAATCAGAGACAGAGAGAGAAGGGAGAGAGAGGAAAAAGAGAGAGAGAGAAAGAGAGAGAGAGAGAGAGAGAGAGAGAGAGAGAGAGAGAGAGAGAGAGAGAGAGAGAGAGAGAGAGAGAGAGAGAGAGAGAGAGAGAGAGAGAGAGAGAGAGAGAGAGAGAGAGAGAGAGAGAGAGAGAGAGAGAGAGAGAGAGAGAGAGAGAGAGAGAGAGAGAGAGAGAGAGAGAGAGAGAGAGAGAGAGAGAGAGAGAGAGAGAGAGAGAGAGAGAGAGAGAGATATAGAGAGAGAGAGAGATATAGAGATAGAGATATAAGGGAGGCAGGTGGTATACCAAGCAGCTGGAGGCGACGATCCGGTCCGCTACAGTGCCATAGGGAGACTGACTGCAGGTGGGCCTCTCATACACATGGGGAGGGAGGCCCAGAGTCGAGACGTGTGTGTGTGTGTGGTGAAAAAAAGTAGTTAGTAAACAGTTGATTGACAGTTGAGAGGTAAGAGCAAAGCTCAACCCCCGCAAACACAACTAGGTGAATACAATAACCCGTTCCCACACAAGACAGCACATATATGACTTAATGCTTAAAGTCAATATGTTGAATGTGATTTAGTGCATATGTGATATATTTTCAGTTACCTTTTTTACCAAGGCCCAAACTCTTCCTCGCGTACCAATTTACGTCTCACAGTACCCGTCCATCAACGTAGATAGCAGAATATTCGTGATTGGTTCAATTATAATGAAAATTGTAGTTTTCAGGTCCCACATGGGTGTTGAAATTTACCTACTATTGTCCATGCTCATAGAATATTACAGATCAGGTACATCCTATTGAAGGCTCGTAGTTTTGTTTTGAGAAATATTAGTTGTTCTTAGTAAATTATAATAAGCACTATAAATTATTACATAGAATAACTGTGCTTCACCAATCAATATTATATACCATAGTTTGCGCTTTAAAAATCTTTAAATAATGTTTTGTAGGAACGTTAACAGAAAACGATGTCTTGTTGGAATGTTTATGGGGTAAACTACTGCAAACTTGGGGATCACTTCCACCCACAGGAAGGGTATGGGGTCCAATACCATCCACTGGATGTGTATGGCGTCCACTACCACCGACAGGATGGGTATGGGGCTCACAACCACCCACAGGATGGGTATGGGGTCCAATACCACCCACAGGATGAGTATGGCGTCCACTATCACCCACAGGATGGGTATGGGGCTCCAACCACCCACAGAATAAGTATGGGGTCCAATAACACCCACTGGATGTGTATGACGTCCATTACCGCCCACAGGATGAGTATAGGGTCCAGTATCGCCCACGGGATTAGTATATAGGGTCCACTGCCGCCCACAGGGTCGGTAAAGGGTCCACAACCGCCCACAGGGTTGGTAGGGGGTCAACTGCCGCCCACAGGGTCGGTAGGGGGTTCACTACCGCCCACAGGGTCGGTATAGGGTCCACTGCCACCCACAGGGTCGGTATGGAGTCCACTGCCACCCACAGGGTCGGTATGGGGTCCACTACCGCCCACAGGGTCGGTAGGGGGATCCACTGCCGCCCACAGGGTCGGTAGGGGGTCCATTGCCGCCCACATGGTCGGCAGGGGGTCAACTACCGCCCACAAGGTCGCTATGAAATCAACTACCGCCCATAGTGTTTGTATAGTGTCCACAATAGCTACCGCTCATAGTGTTATTATGGGGTCCACTACCCCTCATAGTGACGGTATGGGGGTCCATTACTACCCACAGGGTGTGTCTGGGGTCTATTTTTTCTGTATAGGAGAGATGGCAATACTGCTTTTCCAATCTCATTTGTTGTTCAATGTAAAATATTTGTTGCTCGACTTGCAACAACTTATATATATATATATATATATATATATATATATATATATATATATATATATATATATATATATATATATATATATATATATATATATATATATATATATATATATATATATATATATATATATATATATATATATATATATATATGTCGTACCTAGTAGCCAGAACGCACTTCTCAGCCTACTATGCAAGGCCCGATTTGCCTAATAAGCCAAGTTTTCATGAAATAATTGTTTTTCGACTACCTAACCTACCTAACCTAACCTAACCTAACTTTTTCGGCTACCTAACCTAACCTAACCTATAAAGATAGGTTAGGTTAGGTTAGGTAGGGTTGGTTAGGTTCGGTCATATATCTACATTAATTTTAACTCCAATAAAAAAAAATTGACCTCATACATAATGAAATGGGTAGCTTTATCATTTCATAAGAAAAAAATTTGAGAAAATATATTAATTCAGAAAAACTTGGCTTATTAGGCAAATCGGGCCTTGCATAGTTGGCCAAAAAGTGCGTTCTGGCTACTAGGTACGACATATATATATATATATATATATATATATATATATATATATATATATATATATATATATATATATATATATATATGTCGTACCTAATAGCCAGAACGCACTTCTCAGCCTACTATTCAAGGCCCGATTTGCCTAATAAGCCAAGTTTTCATGAATTAATGTTTTTTCGTCTACCTAACCTACCTAACCTAACCTAACCTAGCTTTTTTTGGCTTCCTAACCTAACCTTACCTATAAATATAGGTTAGGTTAGGTTAGGTAGGGTTGGTTAGGTTCGGTCATATATCTACGTTAATTTTAACTCCAATAAAAAAAAATTGACCTCATACATAGAGAAAAGGGTTGCTTTATCATTTCATAAGAAAAAAATTATAGTAAATATATTAATTCAGGAAAACTTGGCTTATTAGGCAAATCGGGCCTTGAATAGTAGGCTGAGAAGTGAGTTCTGGCTACTAGGTACGACATATATATATATATATATATATATATATATATATATATATTCATTGAATATGACCGCATATTCTGTATTTATTATTTTCTGGTTTAGGGCTTCTATCCCTCTAACTATTTTCTTAGCATCAGGGCTTAATTGAAATAGGAGTTCTCCAAAACTCATTTTCGTACTTTTAAGGTGAAGAAAAGAAGTGATTTACTATAGAGTGTATTACACTTATTTGTATAATTTGCACGACGTTTCGAACCTCCATGGTTCATTCTCAAGTGAACAGATCTTACAATACTAGTTGATTTTATACCCGCATTAGGTCAGGTGATAATACAATTAAGGTGAAAACATGGGGGGATACATAAGGGATAAACATAGGGGCTGCAGAAGGCTTATTGGCCCATACGAGGCATCTCCTATCTAAACACAAAGATTAATCCAGTGTAATTGGCCTGTTATGTTGGACATTGTCTTCTGTGTTGGCATCGATATGTTCTTGTCTTGTCCTTACTCTCATGGTGGGTAGAGTAAATAGTTCCGTGATTTGGGTGTTCATGGTAGGTCGCTCTATTCTTATGTGAATTGCCTCAAGAATTTGTAATCTTCTTGAATCTTGGGTTTTGTCTATTATGCAAGTATTCTTGTTCAGCATTTCTCTTGTTAGAGTAATGTCATGGGCTTGTCTCATGTGATTCCTAGGGGCACCAGATTGAAGATGGCATGTCAAACGCCTCGTCAGCTTGGTCGACGTCATACCTATGTACTTACATTGAAGGTTACATCCTTCGTGGGGGCAAGTGTACATGTATACAACGCTTGACTGCTGTAGAGGGTTCTCTGTCGGCTTCGGGCTGTTTTTGATAAGGAGTTCGGAAGTCTTCTTGGTTTTGTAGAATATTATCAGGTTTATGTTTTGGTTAGGAGTAGTGCTTTTTACTCCTTTACGGATTATTTCTTTCATTATTCTTTCCTCTTTTATATGTTCACTGTGCATGGTTGATTTGTAATATAATTTTATTGGGGGTGTTGTGGTTTCTGTTCTAGGTTCTGAATTATACCAACGGTCCAAGTGTCTTCTTATAGCAGCGTTTATTTCCGCGTTGCTATATCCGTTGTTCACCAATACCTGAGTTACTCTTTCAAACTCTCTACTCACGTTGCTCCATTCAGAGCAGTGGGTAAGCGCTCGACGAATATAAGCATTGAGAACACTGGCTTTGTATCTTTGGGGGCACTCACTTCTACCGTTCAGGCATAATCCTATGTTGGTGGGCTTGGTATATACGTTGGTGCTTAAAGAAGTTCCTGTTTTTGTTATTAGTACATCCAAGAATGGCAGACTGTTATTTTCACTATTTTCATGTGTAAATCGGAGTACTGACTCTCTCTCTAGGTGTCTTTTTAGGTCAATTAGTTCATCTGAGTCTTTTACTATTACGAATATGTCATCTACATAACGGCAGTATACAGTTGGTTTTTGTCTGCTACTGAAGACCCTATCTTCGATGGTTCCCATATAAAAATTAGCAAATAAAACTCCTAAGGGGGAGCCCATTGCTACTCCGTCTATTTGTAAATACATGTCTCCTTGTGGACTGATGAAAGGGGCTTCTTTTGTACATGCTTCGAGAAGACTTTTCAAGTGTGGCTCAGGTATTTCTAATTTGGGGGTGCTCTCGTCTCTGTATACTCTGTCCAGTATCATTCCTATGGTTGTGTCGACTGGGACGTTGGTAAAAAGGGATTCAACGTCCAGGGAAGCGATGATTCCATCGGGCTGGGTAGATTTGATCAATTCTAGGAAATCTGCTGATGATTGTAGACTAAACTTACTTGGAGTGTATGGAGTTCATTGAGTTTCTTTGCCAGGTGATAAGTTGGGGTTGGTATTTGGCTGATTATAGGGCGTAGTGGGTTACCTGGTTTATGCGTCTTAACATTGCCGTAGGCATATCCTAAGCCATAGTCGCCTTGAAGTTTATTGAAATGCACACTACCTTTCTTTGCGTTGATTGCTGTAATTGTTTTGTTTACTTTCCGCTTAAGGTCTTCTACGGGGTTCCTCGTGATTCGTTGAAATTTGGAGTCGTCACTTAGGATGTCGCTAATTTTGTTCATGTATTCATGGGTAGGAATCAATACATATGCTGCTGTTTTGTCGGCTTTTCTTATTGTTACGTCTTTTAGATTTTTTAGTTGTTTCGCTGCTTCTTTGAGTCGTGGGGTTAAGATTGTAGATGAATATGTTCCTCGTTTTTTCCCTGCTTCTGCAAGTAGTTTAGCTTGAAGTGTGTCAGTGGTGGTGACTTTTTTGTTGTCTTCTAGCTTATGGATATCGTCCAGAAGCATTTCGATTTCCAGGCGTTTTTGATGCATCTTTGGTTTAGATAAGAATTGACAATTTAGACCAAGATTTAAGAGGTCTCGTTGGTCCTGGGTAAGATCATAAGAAGTCAGGTTAAAGTAGCCATCTTTAGGACGAGGGATTTTTAGCTGTCCACCGTTTAGGGATGTTAACTTACGGAGTGTCTTTGTTTCTACACGAGTTTTATGTTGTTGTTTCAGGTTGAATAGTTCACTGTTGATGGTTTGCTTGAGTTGGATAGGGATGTCGTACTGGGTACATTTGTTTAACAGATGCTCCGCCTGCTCTATAAAGGTTAGGAGGGCTTCTTTCTTCTTGTTTAGTTGATGCCGAATGAGCTCTTGCCTATACCTATAGGTAAACTCTGTATTGCGGACTGCTGGGTCATGTGGGTTTATATTGGTGTATACTGGCAGCAGGTTTTCTTTCAAACATGTTTCATTGAATATGACCGCATATTCTGTATTTATTATTTTCTGGTTTAGGGCTTCTATCCCTCTAACTATTTTCTTAGCATCAGGGCTTAATTGACAATATTATTGTCAATTATTTCCTCAGTGTAGACTAAGGAAACCTACACTAAGGAAACAAACATAGGAATGTGCCTAAATGCCAACAGCGACTGCCCTGACAGGTACAAGAGGAGTGTTGTTAACGCATACGTCGACCGTGCTCTCAGCCACAGCTCAGAATGGAAGCAAGTCGACGAAGAACTCTGTAGGGTAAGGCAGGTCCTAGTCAATAACGGCTTCTCCAATGGTTTCATCGAAGACATCATAAGAAGGAAAGTGAAAAGCCATGCAACCTCTGAAGAGACAACTAACACAACACCTATACCCCCTATTAGACTATTTTACAGGAACTTCTTTTCCACAGCTCATAAAACGGAGGAAAGGGTCCTGAAAGATATTGTTAATAGAAACGTTATCCCGACAGAAAAAAATCAGAGGATACAACTGACGATTTACTATAAAACCAGAAAAACGGCCAGCCTACTCATGAGAAACTCTCCAGACACAAAACAGAACGCTTTAAAAGAGACTAATGTCGTCTATGCCTTCAAATGCCCACTTGGGGACTGTAAGCTCCAAAAAACCCAGTATATAGGCAAGACAACAACATCTCTTTCTAGACGTTTAACGATGCATAAGCAACAGGGCTCCATTAAGGAACATATAATCTCTTCCCATAACCAAACCATCGCCAGAGAAATCCTAGTAAACAACACAGAAATCATCGATAGATACAGCGATAGCAGGCGGCTTGACGTTTGCGAGGCACTACACATCAAGAAGTCAACACCAGCAATCAACAGCCAATTATTGCACAACTATATTCTACCCACCTCAAGACTCCGCTCCAATATAGAAGCATCAAGAAATATGGACCAATAGGCTTTCTACAAATACTTCTATTCAATACCCATTGTTTCTGTTCTGTCTTGTGTTGATACTTTTAATACCCTATTAATATCCCCTCCTGTTCTGTCTTGTGTTAATGCCACATCACCCTTCCCACCTCACTCAAATGTAGATATAAAATCAGAGATACGTTCTAATCAGTTGTGTATTTGTGAAGTCTTTGAAAATGTAATAAGTTTTACGAAATGCGCCCGTGTCGCGTCAGACTAGAAATAAAAATGAATTTTGGAGAAGTGATTTTTGATTTACCTCCAACAGTGAAGCGTAATGTACGAAAGATTGAGAAAATTCGTGTTAGAATTATTAATCTTACTTTTTCGGTCATATTTAATAATATATGTCTACAGGAAAGACTGCTACCAAAATATACTAATATATATATATATATATATATATATATATATATATATATATATATATATATATATATATATATATATATATATATATATATATATATATATATATATGTATGTATATAGTATAGTGCCTTTGCATTAATGTACCAATGTGTGTATTTGTTGTATTGTATTGTTGAAATACATTGTTCACATGATATACATGTAAAATATTGTTGAAAATATCTTGATGACTTATTAAACCAAAATTATTTATTAGTCACAAGAAAGACAAAAACGCGAACTATATGTTAAACCTCTACCAGACAAATATTTTAAGTAAAACCGAAGATATTTGTAGTTTTATAAAAGTGGCAGTTTTCATTGCTCGTCGAGCTCGAAAACCGCAGCATTCATCTCAGAGCCATGCCTATTTCACACAGATTCCTTAATAAACGTTCCTTAATATTACCATGGGCATATTTAAATTTAAAGCGAAGATATATGTGTACTTTTATAATAGCCGAGCTTTGACCCCGGACAGATTGATCGACTGAGGAACTCTCTCTCAGAACAATGTTTATTTCACGTGAATTCGTTAATAAACATATATGTTTTATATGTCTCAAGAAAGGCAGACATATAAGCTTCACTTTAAACACTTTACCATAGACATATTTAAAGTTCTAATGAAGATACATGTATTTTAAAAATTACGGAGCTCCCACCCCGTACAGACTGAACGACAGAGCAACTCTCTCTCAGATCAATGTTTATTTCACGTAAATTCGTTAATAAACACAAATGTTTTATATGTCTTAAGCAAGATAGAAATAAGAGCTTCATTTTAAATACATTACAATATACATATTTATAGCTCAAGTGAAGATACATATGTTTTTATAGTAGCGCTCAGTAGCTTGTCGGGCATGGAGCGCAGACGCCTACGCACTTGCTGATATAAAATAAATAAATAAATAAATATGTTTATTCAGGTAAGGTACATACTTACATACAAGTGATGTTACATTAAGGATTGATATATAGATAGAGCTAGTACATACAATGCCTAAAGCCACTATTACGCAATGCGTTTCGGGCAAGAAAAACATTAATATCTAGAACTTAATACTAATTGAGCATAAAGAATAAAAAGTGTTGAGAACAAATACAAATACAGATAATAAAAAAAAAGGGGGAACATGACTGAAAAAGCAGCACAAATACAATAGGTTGACAAACAGTGGTGATTAACCAAAAAAAACAAAATTACAGACATGGGTTGACAATAGAGGAGTGAGGTAGGTTACAGGGAATTTATTAGGTATTGTTTAGTTTTTATCTTAAACTGGTTGAGAGAGGTACAGTCTTTAACATGGTTGGGAAGGTCATTCCACATTCTGGGTCCCTTGATTTGTAGAGCATTTCTAGTTTGATTAAGTCGTACTCTAGGAATATCAAAACTGTATTTATTTCTGGTGTGGTGCTCATGGGTTCTGTTACAACCTTCAATGAAGCTTTTGAGGTCAGGATTGGCATTACAGTTCAGCGTTTTATATATGTATAATACACAAGAGAGAATGTGCAGTGACTTAATATCTAACATATTCAGAGATTTGAGTAAGGGTACCGAGTGATGTCTGGGGCCAGAGCTGGATATTGTCCTAATAGCAGCTTTGTGTTGGGTAATAAGAGGACGTAAATGATTTTGGGTAGTAGAACCCCAAGCACAAATACCATAGTTGAGGTATGGATAGATGAGGGAGTAATAGAGAGTAACCAGGGTAGGGCGGGGTACATAATATCTGATCCCAGAAAGAATGCCAACAGTTTTTGAAACTTTTTTTGATATATTTAGAATGTGACCCTGGAAATTCAGCTTGTGGTCGATGAGAACGCCAAGGAATTTGCCATCTAATTTGTTACAAATTTGGGTATTGTTTATTTTGAGATTTATCTGATTAGAGGATTTATTGCCAAACAGAATATAAAACGTTTTGTCAATGTTAAGGGTGATTTTGTTGGCAGTTAGCCAAAGATGGACTTTCTCTAGCTCAGTATTTACTGTGGCATTTAGAGCAAGGGGGTCAGGACTAGAGTAAATGAAGGTTGTGTCGTCAGCAAATAGAATTGGTTTGAGGTGTTGGGAGGCATTTAGAAGGTCATTAATGTAGATGAGAAAGAGGAGAGGGCCAAGTATGCTGCCCTGAGGAACACCAATGTTGATGGGTAGGGTGGGAGAAATTGTATTATTCACAGAAACATACTGGAGCCTGTCAGTAAGATAAGATTTGAGGTATTGCAGTGAGTGTCCTCTGACTCCATAATGATGTAATTTAAGAAGAAGGTTTTGATGGTTGACAGTGTCAAAAGCCTTACGCAGGTCCACAAATAACCCAACAGGAAACTCCTTTTTATCAAGAGCTGCGTGAATTAAGTTAATCATACTAATAAGTGCATCGTTAGTGCTTTTTTTTGGGTCTGAAGCCATATTGACAAGAGCTAAGTATATTGTGTTTGGCTAGAAAAGAGTAAAGCTGCTTGTAGATTAGTTTTTCGAATATTTTTGACAAGTTAGGCAGGACTGATATAGGTCTGTAGTTGTTAACATCTGTGAGATCACCACATTTGTGGACAGGGGTTACTCTTGCTTTTTTAGAATGTCAGGAAAGGTTTGGAGTTCAAGTGACTTGTTGAAGAGCAAAGCAATAGCAGGGGCTAGAGATCTGGAGGCTTTTTTGTAAATTAAAGTTGGTATCTCCTCGAGGGCACTTGACTTGGTTTTAAGAGAAAGGATTATTTCATTGACATCAGTGGAACTAGTAGGCTTTAGGTACAGAGACTGTGGATAGTTACCTGTAAGATAGTCCTTAACATCAGTACAGGAAGATGGAATATCATTTGCAAGGGATGACCCAATGGAAGAGAAGAACCTATTGAACTCAATATCAGAATCAGAGGCTGAAAGCTGACCAGCGTTATTGGAAAGGAGTGTTGGCTTGTTATTTAAAATCTTCTTTGATCCCAATATTTGTGAAATTGTGCTCCAAGTTTTTTTAATGTTGCTCTTTATTTGGGTAAATTTATCTTCATAGTATTTAGTTTTGGCTCGTCTAATTATTTTAGATAGCAATAACGAGTAATTCTTTGAGAATTCTTTGGAGACTGTTCCTAGCCTATACTTCTTCTCAAGGTCGTGTTTTTTGTTAATGGATTTAAGTATTCCCTTTGTAAGCCAAGGATTGTTAAGTCTTTTGCTTGTGACTTGTTTTGTAAGCATAGGACAGTGGGTGTTATAAAGGCTAAGAGTTGTTTGAAGAAAAGATTGCACTGCTAGGTTGATGTCCCCTATGTTACCTAACTCGGACTCCCAGTTGACATTATCAGCGGCAGTTATAAAATTGTTTATAGCAGTTTCATTGTGCAGCCTAAAGCTTAACTCCCTTGTCTCTAGAGGTGGTTTGCTAATGTTAGTTAATTATATTGTATAATATACTTTTGTATATTGTATATATTTGTATATTGTATATATTTGTATAATATTTGTATATTGTATAATATACTTTTATAATATACTTTGGTTTGCTAATGTTAGTTATATATTGTATAATTAACAAAGATATGCTAATAAAGCCTAAAATCTTATATGCCTCCAGAAAGACCGAGATATGAACATTATTATGATTGCACCAAATGAAATATATCATGTTCGAGAACAAAGATATATCAATTTTAAATTAAGTTTCGACTCTTGCTCGGGCGAGAGAGATGGGGGCGACTCTCGCCCCATCTATTGGAGATTCTGTCCACTAAAGACCCAAAGCTACTCAAACCCTCCTAGCATTATTTAAGTAATGAAGTAATATGGTATATTTACTCACTATAATGTGGGTGCTGAATGCAGAACATGAGAAAACATATATTTACTCTAAACTAATATAATTTCATTATGAAATAAGTAGCATCAAAAGAAGTCGACGGTCCAAGCGTACATGTTGTGGAGCGACTTATCCAAGATATAGCGTTGTTTGGAAAGTGTTTGTTGGCATATCCAGTTGTCGCACTTCTCTGCACAAATTATCACAAATTTAAATTATAATTGTTAACAAGTAGAATACGTATTTTTAATAAAATCTAACATAACTAGCCAGAAAACATTTAACATTTATTAAAAAATATATGTTTGGAAGTTAAATCCACTTCATAGGACAATAGTTTTGTTATATATACTCGTTATGCGTTGACATGCGTTCGCTACTTAAACTACCATGTACTGTACTTATGTAAAATCTCCCATGTCCCTTCGCTCATCTTACCGAACCCTACAGGCTCTGTGATATATTGTTTAATTAATTAAGATTCACAAATAAAGCTTATAATTGTAAATGTTATAAAAAAGGCAGAGCTTAGTTTAGTTCATTTATTATGCACCCCATACCCATCCTATGAGAGATTGTGGAGTGTTACAGAGGCACATAATGGGCTCAGGGACTGAGCCCCACAATTCATATAGCCAAGCAAGTTATAATCTTGATAAGCTAGTTACAAAAGTCAGTGCACATTGTCACCTCAACAATGGGCTCGAGACCGACCACAAGTACAGTTTATAATTTAAGCAACTGACATATATGGAGGGCTAGTGTCACAATTGATATGTTTATCCTACGCATAACCCCCTCTTCCCCATCCAATGGGCAGCGGTGGATAGGTTACAATCAAGTCGTTTTTTGCGGTTTATTCAGAGATTAGATCTTATTGGGTGAGGAAAGATATTCATATTTTAAAGAAGGCTTCTTGGCTGATGCTCTCCATTGATGGAAAATATACAACCCTTTGAAAATCGATGTTAGTTTGATCTAGATATTGTAATTAACGAAAGTATTTATGTCATCAGAAAGGTAGAAATATAGGCTGTATTTAAAATCCTTTGTCATAAATATCAGTATCCAGCCAGGCGGGGATCACAGGCTGCACAATACTGATAAATTATGTAATGCACTACTTGTGGTCCATCTCGAACCCATTTATGATGTGACGACTTATAGTGAATTTTGTAACTAGCTCATCAAGATTGTAACTTGCTTAGCTAAATGAATTGTGGGGTTCGGTCCATTCATTTTCTTTCTTTATTAAGCACCCCATAATACACATCCCGTGGGCGGTGGTGTAAAGGATTACAGAGGCACATAATCGGTTCAGGAACTGAACCCTCTTGTTCGTTTAGCTAAGCAAATAACAATCTTTTGACGCTAGTTACAAAATTATTAATGTACACATACTTATGCATACATGTACATATTCATACGTATACATATATACATTGTGACGGTAACGCGTTGGTGTTCAGCTGTTTCAAAAGCTAGGGGTATGGCCTCGTCACATACAGAAACAAAAAAGAGAAAATCTGGAACTTCGTCTGTGGTAAGGTAATGGGAAGACACACAAAACACAAGTAAATTTAACAATGAGATTTTAATTACGTTAGAAAAGCAAAACATGAATAGAATGGACATACAAATTGGAACATAAAATCAATCAATCAAAATAATAAGAATAATCAAATGACAAAATGAAAAGATACGTTAAGACATGTGAGTCCGATTGTCCTGTAAACTCGACGAAGAACTCTGTAGGGTAAGGCAGGTCCTAGTCAATAACGGCTTCTCCAATGGTTTCGTCGAAGACATCATAAGAAGGAAAGTGAAAAGCCATGCAACCTCTGAAGAGACAACTAACACAACACCTATACCCCCTATTAGACTATTTTACAGGAACTTCTTTTCCACAGCTCATAAAACGGAGGAAAGGGTCCTGAAAGATATTGTTAATAGAAACGTTATCCCTACAGACAAAAATCAGAGGATACAACTGACGATTTACTATAAAACCAGAAAAACGGCCAGCCTACTCATGAGAAACTCTCCAGACACAAAACAGAACGCTTTAAAAGAGACTAACGTCGTCTATGCCTTCAAATGCCCACTTGGGGACTGTAAGCTCCAAAAAACCCAGTATATAGGCAAGACAACAACATCTCTTTCTAGGCGTTTAACGATGCATAAGCAACAGGGCTCCATTAAGGAACATATAATCTCTTCCCACAACCAAACCATCACCAAACAAATCCTAGTAAACAACACAGAAATCATCGATAGATACAGCGACAGCAGGCGGCTTGACGTTTGCGAGGCACTACACATCAAGAAGTCAACACCAGCAATCAACAGCCAATTATTGCACAACTATATTCTACCCACCTCAAGACTCCGCTCCAATATAGAAGGATCAAGAAATATGGACCAATAGGCTTTCTACAAACACTTCTATTCAATATCCATTGTTTCGTGTTCTGTCTTGTGTTGATGAAATTAATACCCTATTAATACCCTTGTTCTGTCTTGTGTTGATAAATTAATACCCTATTAATACCACATTTTGTTCTGTCTTGTGTTAATGCCACATCACCCCTTCCACCTCACTCAAATGTAGATATAAAATCGGAGATACGTAAGTTCTATTCAGTTGTGTATTTGTGAACTAAAGTCTTTGAAAATGTAATCAGTTTTACGAAACGCGCCCGTGTCGCGTCAGACTAGAAATAAAAATGAATTTTGGAGAATTGATTTTTGATTTACCTCCAACAGTGAAGCGTAATGTACGAAAGAATGAGAAAATTCGTGTTAGAATTATTAATCTTACTTTTTCGGTCATATTTAATAATATATATATATATATATATATATATAAATATATAATATATATATATATATATATATATATATATAAATAATATATATATATATATATAATATATATATATAAATAATATATATATATATAAATAATATATATATATATATATATATATATATATATATATATATATATATATATACAGAGAGAGAGAGAGAGAGAGAGAGAGAGAGAGAGAGAGAGAGAGAGAGAGAGAGAGAGAGAGAGAGAGAGAGAGAGAGAGAGAGAGAGAGAGAGAGAGAGAGAGAGAGAGAGAGAGAAGATAGATGGAGAGAGAGAGAGAGAGAAGATAGATGGAGAGAGAGAGAGAGGAGAGAGGAGAGAGAGAGAGAGAGAGAGAAGATAGATGGAGAGAGAGAGAGAGAGAGAGAGAGAGAGAGAGAGAGAGAGAGAGAGAGAGAGAGAGAGAGAGAGAGAGAGAGAGAGAGAGAGAGAGAGAGAGAGAGAGAGGAGAGTAGAGAGAGAGAGAAAAGAAGAGAGAGTGAGAGAGAGAAGAGGAGAGAGTGAGAGAAGAAGAGACATGCAGATAGGTAATGTAAGAGAGAGAGAAGAGGAAGAGAGAGGGAGAGAGAAGAGTGTGAAAAGAAGAGAGAGAGAACAAGAAAAATAGAGACAGAACAAGAAGAGAGTGAGACAGAGAAGAAGAGAGGAGGGGAACGGAGAGAGGGGAGGCTGTACGGTGGACAGTGGTGGCTGTGGCGGACAGTGGCGGCGGTGGTGGACAGTGGCGGCGGTGGTGGACAGTGGCGGCGGTGGTGGACAGTGGCGGCGGTGGTGGACAGTGGCGGCGGTGGCGGATAGTGGCGGCGAGCGGACAGTGGCGAACAGTGACGGCGGTGTTGGACAGTGGCGGTGGGCGGACAGTGGCGGCGGGTGGACAGTGGCGGCGGTGGTGGACAGTGGCGGCGGTGGCGGATAGTGCTGGCGGGCGGACAGTGGCGGCGGTGGTGGACAGTGGCGGCGGTGGTGGACAGTGGTGGCGGTGGTGGACAGTGGCGGCGGGCGGACAGTGGTGGCGGTGGCGGACACTGGCGGCTGTGTCTGGCGGTGGCGGACAGTGGCGGTGGTGGCGGGCGGTAGTGGTGGTGGGCGGTGGCAGGCGGCGGCGGCTGTGATGGGTGGTGGCGGCTGTGTTGGGTGGTGGCGGTCGGCGGTGGTGGGTGGTGGTGGCGGTGATGGCGGGCGGTGGCGAGCGGTGGCGGGCGGTAGCAGGTGGCGGCGGGTGGTGGCCAGCTAGGACACACCCTTCACCACTGAAGGTCTGAGCACAACTAACCATGTGTGCCTCACCACCAGCCCAGTGTTGCCAGCTCAGTTTCCTTCAAAGATTGTATATTATCTTTGAACAACAAGTTTGATTATCATGGAAATAATGCATATATTATTGTCACATTAATACTGTGCTATATCTTATTACATTCCTGCTAAATAATTATAATTTGAAACAGGACAAAAAATCCAACATATATATAAAAACCAACATTAGAGATCACGAGGCCTAGGCCTAGGCCTATCTGTGACCACACATCCTGCCTCCCTGGCCAGCTATACCCTCTCACACCTCACACTCTTAACTCACTCTTACTCTCAATCACTCTTATGCACTATTACTCACTCTTACTCTCAGTCATCCTTACTCACTCTCATACTCACTCTTACTCTCACTCTCAGTCACTCTTACTCTCAGTCACTCTTACTCTCAGTCACTCTTACTCTGTCACTCTTACTCACTCTTACCCATTCATACTCACTCTCTCACTCTTACTCTCATACTCTTACTCTCAATCACTCTTACTCTCAATCACTCTTACTCTCAATCACTCTTACTCTCAATCACTCTTACTCTCACTATTACTCCCAATCACTCTTACTCTCATTCTTACTCTTACTCTCAATCACTCTTATTTTCACTCTTACTCCCAATCACTCTTACTCTCACTCTAACTCTCAATCACTCTTACCCTCATTCTCAATCACTCTTACTCTCAATCACTCTTACTCTCACTCTCAATCACTCTTACTCTCATACTCACCCTTACTCACTGTCACTCTTACTTTTACTCACTCTCACTCACTCTTACTCACACTCTCTGGCACTCTCACTCACCTTCAGTCACTCTTACTCACTCTCAATCATTCTTACTCACTCTCACTCACTCTTACTCACTCTCACTCCCTCTTACTCTCACTCCCTCCTACTCTCACTCACATTTACTTATTCCTACTCACTCTTACCCACTCTCATACTCACTCTCAATCACTCTTACTCTCACTCACTCTTACACACTCATTCATTCTTACTCTTACACACTCTCACTCACTCTTACTCACTCTTACACACTCTGTCACTCTTACTCTCCTTCAGTCACTCTTACTCTTACTCACTTCTAGTCACTCTTACTCTTACTCACTCTCAATCACTCTTACTCTTACTTGTGATGGAGACAGCCTTCACAATTATACTTCAGAGAATGTAAACATCTAAGAATCATTAGAAATATGTGTAGAATAATAAACCCTACATTGTTTGAGTTAGGGAAAACACCATTTGTCATATAGATACTAGCTGTTCTTAAAGATTCACCCATTTTGCACCAGCAAGATAACATATGAGATCTTAAGGGTTGACGGATGTTAATCTTCTTGTTTGATAAACTGTGCACTTGAGACATAGTTAATAAGAACACGCCAATATAAGACAACAAAAGGTTTTCAGATTCTTTCACACCACTTTCCAGCAACTTTTATAACTTATATAAATTATCTTAGGGAATAATACATAAATTATATATTTAAACATGATATTAGTGTTTAGTGGAATGCATAAGGAGTCAAATTGTGTTAAAAAGAGCGATTTTTAGAAAATTTGGAAAACTACTTTTTTCTGATCATATTATAACTAAATGGATTTTGAACGTTTCACTGAGCCAATAAATATCATTCACAATTTATTAATGAATTTTACAAAAAACACCATAAATTTTATATTTAAACATGTAAAAACTATTTGTAATACATTAGGAACAAAATAGTTGTAGAAAAACAAATTATTATAAAACCTTTGTGTTTGGATTTTTTTATTAAAAGTTTCTCAAAGGCTCTCCTGCACCATTCTCAATGCAAATCATTCCCACACCTATGGGAAGAGATAGACGAACGTTTTCTAGATGATTTGTGTTTGCTGGGTTGTAATACTGGGTATATACATCCAGTCCAGTGTTCTTACCCTTGACCGCGGAGAGGGTAAGCCGCGGCCGTATGGTCTGAAACCCACATATATTTACAATGGGGGGGGGGGGGGGGGGTAGATAACATTTCCTCTTCAAGCACGCGCACACAAATGAACTATGTTACTTAACTGGAAGCACTCGTACAACATAATTTACACAATTTCTCAGGATTATTATACTTCTTACCAGTATATATATAGTATAGTACCTAGGAAGTTCTCTTCAATGATATCTAAGATAATTAAAAGAACCCAAGCAAACTACTGTGGAAATGTGCAGGACAAACATATCAATTATGACACTAGCTCTCCACATATGGCACTTGCTTAATTTAGAAACTGTACTTGTGGTCGATCTCTAACACATATTGATGTGACGATGTGGTATGAATTTTGTGGCTAGCTCCTCAAGATTGTAACTTGCTTAGATAAATAAATTGTGTGTTCAGTCCCTGAACCCATTATGTGATAAATTAACTAAACTAAAAACTATAGTATGGCGACGAAACCTGAACTGCATAATGTAAATAGAGATTAACCAGAAAAAGATATAGGTGAAGAATAACACCAGGTAACTGTAAAGCTGCCGCCCAGTTGGGTGGGTGTGGAGCAAGACAAGTAACTGTGCGACTCCTCATAGATGTAAAGTGCCTTGTATAGTGACTGTTGTGAGCCTCTTGTTGAATCACTTGTGACACAAAAGATTACTGATGTGTGTATTTGTGTGGGTGATTAAATATGTATGTGTATGTATATATATATGTATACGTATGAATATGTACATGTATGCATAAGTATGTGTACATTAAAAATTTTGTAACTACCGTCAAAAGATTGTTATTTGCTTAGCTAAACGAACTAGAGGGTTCAGTTTCTGAACCGATAATGTGCCTCTGTAATCCATTACACCACCGCCCACGGGATGTGTATTATGGGGTGCATAATAAAGAAAGAAAATGAATGGACCGAACCCCACAATTCATTTAGCTAAGCAAGTTACAATCTTGATGAGCTAGTTACAAAATTCACTATAAGTCGTCACATCATAAATGGGTTCGAGATGGACCACAAGTAGTGCATTACATAATTTATCATTATTGTGCAGCCTGTGATCCCCGCCTGACTGGATACTGATACCTAGGTAGTTTTCATGTGTCCGGACACCGGCGATAACGTGGTATTATTTATTTAACTTAAGAGATATATATTTTTAAATGTTGTCACATTAACGGCTACATCTTCCTTTCTTCTGACATATAGACTTTTAAGATTAATTAAAATATATGGAAACTAATTATACAATTTATTGGCTGGTGTGCAGGGCTTCACACTCTCAGAGCTAGCCATCAAGTAACTATCAAAACGCATATATCTTCGTTTTCACTTCAGTTATATTTATGACAAAGGATTTTAAATACAGCCTATATTTCTACCTTTCTGATGACATAAATACTTTCGTTAATTACAATATCTAGATCAAACTAACATTGATTTTCAAAAGGTTGAATATTTTCCATCAATGGAGAGCATCAGCCAAGAAGCCTTCTTTTAAATATGAATATCTTTCCTCACCCAATAAGATCTAATCTCTGAATAAAACGCAAAAAACGACTTGATTGTAACCTATCCACCGCTGCCCATTGGATGGGGGAGAGGGGGTTATGCGTAGGATAAACATATCAATTGTGACACTAGCCCTCCATATATGTCAGTTGCTTAAATTATAAACTGTACTTGTGGTCAGTCTCGAGCCAATTGTGGATGTGACAATGTGCAGTGACTTTTGTAACTAGCTTATCAAGATTATAACTTGCTTGGCTTTATGAATTGTGGGGCTCAGTCCCTGAGCCCATTATGTGACTCTGTAACACTCCACTATCGCTCATAGGATGGGTATGGGGTGCATAATAAATGAAATAAACTAAGCTCTGCCTTTTTTATAACATTTACAATTATAAGCTTTATTTGTGAATCTTAATTAATTAAACAATATATCACAGAGCCTGTAGGGTTCGGTGAGATGAGCGAAGAGACATGGGAGATTTTACATAAGTACAGTACATGGTAGTTTAAGTAGCGAATGCATATCAACGAATAACGAGTATATATAACAAAACTATTGTCCTATGAAGTCGATTTAACTTCCAAACATATTTTTTAATAAATGTTAAATGTCTTCTGGCTAGTTATGTTAGATTTTATTAAAAATACGTATTCTACTTGTTAACATTATAATTTAAATTTGTGATAATTTGTGAAGAGAAGTGCGACAACTGGATATGCCAACACTTTCCAAACAACGATATATCTTGGATAAGTCGCTCCACAACATTGACGCTTGGACTGTCGACTTCCTTTGATGCTACTTATTTACTTATTTCATAATGATATTATATTAGTTTAGAGTAAATATATGTTTTCTCATGTTCTGCATTCAGCACCCACATTATAGTGAGTAAATATACCATATTACTTTATTACTTAAATAATGCTAGGAGGGTTTGAGTTGCTTTGGGTCTTTAGTGGACAGAATCTCCAATAGATGGGGCGAGAGTCGCCCCCATCTCTCCCGCCCGAGCAAGAGTCGAAACTTAATTTAAAATTGATATATCTTTGTTCTCGAACATGATATATTTCATTTGGTGCAATCATAATAATGTTCATATCTCGGTCTTTCTGGAGGCATATAAGATTTTAGGTTTTATTAGCGTATCTTTGTTAATTATACAATATATCGGCAAGTGCGTAGGCGTCTGCACTCCATGCCCGACAAGCTACTGAGCGCTACTATAAAAACATATGTATCTTCACTTGAGCTATAAATGTGTATATTGTAATGTATTTAAAATGAAGCTCTTATTTCTATCTTGCTTAAGGCATATAAAACATTTGTGTTTATTAACGAATTTACGTGAAATAAACATTGATCTGAGAGAAAGTTGCTCTGTCGTTCAGTCTGTACGGGGTGGGAGCTCCGTAATTTTTAAAATACATGTATCTTCATTAGAACTTTAAATATGTCTATGGTAAAGTGTTTAAAGTGAAGCTTATATGTCTGCCTTTCTTGAGACATATAAAACATATATGTTTATTAACGAATTCACGTGAAATAAACATTGTTCTCAGAGAGAGTTGCTCAGTCGATCAATCTGTCCGGGGTCAAAGCTCGGCTATTATAAAAGTACACGTATCTTCGCTTTAAATTTAAATATGCCCATGTTAAGGTATTTAGAATGAAGCTTATATTTATATCTTTCTTGTGACATATAAAACTCTTACGTTTATTAAGGAATCTGTGTGAAATAGACATGGCTCTGAGATGAATGCTGCGGTTTTCGAGCTCAACGAGCAATGAAAACTGCCACTTTTATAAAACTACAAATATCTTTGGTTGTACTTAAAATATTTGTCTGGTAGAGGTTTAACATATAGTTCGCGTTTTTGTCTTTCTTGTGACTAATAAATAATTTTGGTTTAATAAGTCATCAAGATGTTTTCAACAATATTTTACATGTATATCATGTAAAATATAAGCGTCCATCCAACTTATAGCATGGACACGAGTTCTCTCACATTGACAGTGGCTTGATGAAAAACGCAGACTAACCTCACACTTATCTGGTGCCCTCGGGAAGTGGAGATATTTGAGATGTATATATATCTCGAAGTCTCTACTTCTTTTGTAGGGTCTGATGGTGTAGTGGGTTAAAGCGTACTAGTTATGGCAGCTACTGGAAGGTAGTTGTGCTTTCTGGGTTCGAGTCCCACTGGTGGGTGTTGTCCAAAGATTGTTAATCTTCACTTATGGTTTATGCAAGTATAGGCTCATGTATATATATATATATATATATATGCAATTGACGATCACAAAACACTGATCATTTTATGCGGAAAATCCACAGAGAAATATGAAATAAGGTGAACGTTTCGGCTTGTTAAAGCCTTTGTCAACACCAGACTGACTTCAGTCAGTCTGGTGTTGACAAAGGCTTTAACAAGCCGAAACGTTCACCTTATTTCATATTTCTCTGTGGATTTTCCGCATATATATATATATATGTGTGTATATATATATATATATATATATATATATATATATATATATATATATATATATATATATATATATATATATATATATATATATATATATATATATATATATATATATATGTTTGTTATTGTTGACGGGGGGAGAGTCAGTACCCCCCATATATATATATACTGAATAGTGTCAGTCAGTTGACATTCTTATATACGCCCGGACCGGCCCCCAAAACCCCCCTCCAGGTGGGGGGTGCGCATACGTTTCTGTGCATGTTGCATCTTAGATGCGATGCTAAGCGTCATATGCGCATATGCTACTGAATGATCCGCATATGAATTTTGAATCCAGTGTTAGATTGTAATCTGTAAATGAGCCAGTTCTTCTTCTGTATTTATTTATAAAGGGTATTTTGACTGATGTATATACTGGTATTATAGCAATAGCATCTAAGATGCGACGCTCAGCGTCATATGCGGCCAAAAAAAAGAGAACTTTTTGAGCACAAAGCGCGCTTACCAAAATTTTTAATTCAAAATTTTGGTTTAAATATACCTACCCACCCGCCCTTACAATGTCGGATGACTGACATTTATTGAGTTTTGTGAATTTGGGCGGGTGGGTTATACAGATTTGATTGTTTATGGATATTGGAATTTGGAAACTCTTACTTCCGTTAATGGATACTCGGATGATATATAGTTCTGATTTGACATCCGATTGTTGGATGTTGTACTTGTCTGGTACCAATATACCAAATATAGTTTAAATAAGAAACTTTCGTTAGGTATATTTTTATTTTTTAAGTTAGTTTTACATATTGCATTGGTTACATTGTTACTTTCTTAATCTTATGTACCATCCATTGCTTTGTTTTGTATATTAAAGTTACCATCACCAAACCTTGTTCCAACATTTCCTTAATTGTAGTATTTTTAATTTTATAGTCCAATATATATTTAACAATATTTTCTGTTGCCCAGTATGATCGCAGGATATCTTCAGTGTTTTTCTTGGCTAGAAGTTTAATGAAGTCCGTTTTGCGACCATGTTGTATCTGAAGGTCAATGATCTTCAGTAAGGTACCCTCTTCTTTCGGTAGTGTGTGTATCATGTTTTCCTCTATTCCTCTGTTGATATTATCTGGAATCAGAAGAATTAATTATTAAATTACATTCATACTACCGGTTACAGTAGTAGTAGGCATCCTTCAGTCTCGGGAGACTATGGAGTTGTGCCCTAGTTGTCAATCCTGGTGCTGCGTCTGGTGTGACTGATGAGGCCAATCCGAGAGTGGCAGTCCATCCCACACCGAGCACAAACGAAGTCCGATTCTGGTCTGTCTTCCTGGTTACCGGCTTTCCTTCTCTGTCTCTTTGCCTCCGATTCCTTGGCAAGTGACTCCTCGAACTTGGAGAGACCTCGTTGAACAGACTGCCTCCAGGCTGTTGCATACCGGTTACAGTATAAGTTGTATTATTTGCATCTGTTGATGTCGGTGCCTTTGTTAATTCTAACGGATTTATATTTATTCCATGAAATGGAGCGGTATGGTTAACTGCTCGGATATCTTCCAAAATCATTTCTACGGTACACCAATTTTCAATGTCAATGTCTACTTCTTGTTTCGTTGCTGTGTCGTCTCCCGATTGTTTTTCAAACATTAGTTTTTGTTGGGGATCCTGGATGTTTTCTTGGAGATCTTCTTCTGTTTCCCAAGTCTCGCTCATAGTTTCTGCAACTGTCATCGCTTCCGCTATCTGGTTCTGTTCCAATCTGTTTTGTTTTTCCTTTTCCAGACGGGCCAGAATTAGTTTTCTTTCTTGCATTCTTTCTTCCTTTGTCTTCATCACTCTCGAAGCAAAGTTTTCTTTTAATGTTGGATCTATATTTCCCCTTAAGATGTGCAGGAGAATAACTGGTCCTAGGGGTTCCATATTCTGGAAGTTTGTCTTCCATGTAGCCGAGTCTCCCAAATACTTCATCATCACTGCTGTTAAAAATTCTGTTGATTGATTTCTCTCCTTGTTCATGTATGTGCTGAATTCCAGAAGGTCCGGCAAGAATTTGTTTACTTGCATTGGAAACATCCTGTACTTGGCATTCCTGCAGTATTATGTCCACTATGTTCTGTCGTAGTATCCTGCTCGAAATGTTGATGTTTATTTATTATTTGGCCGCAATAGCATCTAAGATGCGACGCTCAGCGTCATATGCAGCCAAAAAAAAGAGAACTTTTTGCGCGCTTACCAAAATTTTTAATTCAAAATTTTGGTTTAAATATAATTATAATGTCGGATGACTGACATTTATTGAGTTTTGTGAATTTGGGCAGGTGGGTTATACGGATTTGATTGTTTTTAGATATTGGAATTTGGAAACTTTTACTTCCGTTAATGGATACTCGGATGATATATAGTTCTGATTTGACATCCGATTGTTGGATGTTGTACTTGCATGGTACCAATATACCAAACAAAGTTTAAATAAGAAACTTTCGTTAGTTATATTTTTATTTTTTAAGTTAGTTTTACATATTGCATTGGTTACATTGTTACTTTCTTAATCTTATGTACCATCCATTGCTTTGTTTTGTATATTAAAGTTACCATCACCAAACCTTGTTCCAACATTTCCTTAATTGTAGTATTTTTAATTTTATAGTCCAATATATATTTAACAATATTTTCTGTTGCCCAGTATGATCGCAGGATATCTTCAGTGTTTATCTTGGCTAGAAGTTTAATGAAGTCCATTTTGCGACCATGTTGTATCTGAAGGTCAATGATCTTCAGTAAGGTACCCTCTTCTTTCGGTAGTGTGTGTATCATGTTTTCCTCTATTCCTCTGTTGATATTATCTGGAATCAGAAGAATGAATTATTAAATTACATTCATACTACCGGTTACAGTATAAGTTGTATTATTTGCATCTGTTGATGTCGGTGCTTTTGCTAATTCTAACGGATTTATATTTATTCCATGAAATGGAGCGGTATGGTTAACTGCTCGGATATCTTCCAAAATCATTTCTACGGTACACCAATTTTCAATATCAATGTCTACTTCTTCTTGTTTCGTTGCTGTGTCGTCTCCCGATTGTTTTTCAAACATTAGTTTTTGCAATGGGGTACCGTAGCCATATCTTTGGTAGAATTCTGTTTGTCCTTTATACTGATATTTTTCCACATTCTTTGTTTGCCAACCGCATTTTTCGTAAGATGCGTCTCCAGTTGGTAAGAGTTTTGATTGTTTTTGTGTTGCATGCCATTTGAAATCATCAACCTCCGGTTTGAATGTTCTATTACAATCTATTGTTCTAGTAAAGGTGTCTCCGATTGTTAGTAATTTTCGTGGTTGTTTGACAGCCGAATTATAGTTTATAGCTGTAATATCTTCCTTTACAGTCCATGTTTGAACTGTTGTTCTAACAGGTATTTTTAATGTTTCTACTTCTGGTTCTTCAAATGCCCACAATATAACTGCGTCATTTTTTCTTTGTGTATTTGTAGTTGTTCCTGTTGTTGTTGTTGTTCTTGTTCTACCATTATAAAATGATATTTTCCAACAGCATTGATTATTTTTGCATAAGCAGCTTTTGGTGCCCAGTAGTCATACATGTCATTTTCGGCTGTACACTGATGACCATAAAACTGTGTTGTATGGTCTAACAGTGTATATATGAATTTTGAATCCAGTGTTAGATTGTAATCTGTAAATGAGCCAGTTCTTTTTTTGTATTTATTTATAAAGGGTATTTTGACTGATGTATATACTGGTATTGGTCTTCGGTATGTTGTTGGATCAAAACTTCTTCCATGAAGTACTCCTATGCCCTGTTCTGTAAATTAAGATATGTATTAGGTAAATGTTTAGGATTAGTTACTGTATACAAATAAATAATAATATTTATAATTACCTATAATATCAACTCCATCTCCAGCACTTCTTTTTACGCGATGATTTCTTTCTTCATTTGGCTCCTCTTCCAGACTCATTTTCATTCCTCGTCCAGTCTCTGTACCAGCTGCCGGGGTTATAGGAGGTGTTAAATTTTCCATGTTGAAATGCGTGGGGGATAGCAGTTAGTGCCTCTGTCAGGGTCTCCTCTTGAGTGAGTAACCATATCTGTAGGGTTGCTCCCTTTATAGTAGTCTCTAGGCGGGGGATGCCAGATGTGTTTATTATTCCATCTGATATTGGTTCAAATAATTCAAATTTAATTAGTCTCATTTCTATTGCTTGTCGTTCATATCCTTCAATGTTCATTCCTCTGTCCTCATTGCACGTTATAAATCAAGGAAGACGTTCCACAAGTTCATGGCAGCTGTTCTTTACGTCAGTTTCTGTTTCTTGGCCTCCCCAAAAATTCTTATATGTATTTACGTTTGTCATGGTTATTGTTGGTTCTTCAAATAGAACAGCTGTTGCCGATGTGCAATTTGAAAATTGAAATCTATCGCTGTCACTATTCTTTGCAATTGACGTTGCTTGCAGGTTTTCTAATAATAGATTTATTATCATTGTTTTTCCTGTATTTGTTGGACCTTTTAGACAAAGGACATTTTTTGGGGGATCTGTCTTGTTATAAATATACAAAAAACTGGCAAAGAAACAAATCCAATTTATTTTATTCTTGTATAGAATATTCAAAATGTATTTAATTTCTATTTTGTCCTGTTGTGTTAGTGATATTGGTATATCATTTGCATATTCTTCTTTTAATCTTTCCATATACGACAGTTTTCTTATTCTTTTCAATTGTTTTCTAATCCAAATGTCATATACTGATTTCAATACTCTGTCATAGTGAGTTCCATATAATTTGAACAGAGACTCATTTATTTCTGGGGGTATTTTGACCAAATTTGATTTCTTATATGGTTTATATTTATTTAGTATGTCTTCTATTGCAGCATATTGATTTGTGAAGGATTTTGTTTTAGAGTCTTCATATTCTTTTTTTTCCTTTAATTGTGCTGCTCGCCTGTTGTTTATCATATTGTTGCAGTAGTCTAGACCTTCTTCTAATGGTAGGCATTTTGCAATGTAAGATTTATGTGCTTTTAAGAATGAATCCCATCCTGGTACTCCAACTCCAACTTTAGTTGTTGTTTTGATACCACAACGGCAGATATAAGAAAAGAATCTGAGTTGATCATAAATTTCATCGTCTGTTGCAAGTGCTTCTGAACGTTCTGTAGGATTGGCTTCAATATAGTCCAAGATTCTACTGACTTTTCTAGATTTTTGTTTTGGATCTGAGTTATAGATGACGTGTTTATGTTCTCGGTTTGTTCCGAGTCCGTGTATTGCGTAGATGAAGCTTGGTTTGTTTCCTCGTTTTGATTTTGTTCCCCACTGTTGTTTTGTGTGGATAATGAATGTTCTAAGTTTTCCTGACCAGAATGTTGTTGTTGGGGATCCTGGATGTTTTCTTGGAGATCTTCTTCTGTTTCCCAAGTCTCGCTCATAGTTTCTGCAACTGTCATCGCTTCCGCTATCTGGTTCTGTTCCAATCTGTTTTGTTTTTCCTTTTCCAGACGGGCCAGAATTAGTTTTCTTTCTTGCATTCTCTCTTCCTATGTCTTCATCACTCTCGAAGCAAAGTTTTCTTTTAATGTTGGATCTATATTTCCCCTTAAGATGTGCAGGAGAATAACTGGTCCTAGGGGTTCCATATTCTGGAAGTTTGTCTTCCATGTAGCCGAGTCTCCCAAATACTTCATCATCACTGCTGTTAAAAATTCTGTTGATTGATTTCTCTCCTTGTTCATGTATGTGCTGAATTCCAGAAGGTCCGGCAAGAATTTGTTTACTTGCATTGGAAACATCCTGTACTTGGCATTCCTGCAGTATTATGTCCACTATGTTCTGTCGTAGTATCCTGCTCGAAATGTTGATGTTTATTTATTATTTGGCCGCAATAGCATCTAAGATGCGACGCTCAGCGTCATATGCAGCCAAAAAAAAGAGAACTTTTTGCGCGCAAAGTGCGCTTACCAAAATTTTTAATTTAAAATTTTGGTTTAAATATATACAATGTCGGATGACTGACATTTATTGAGTTTTGTGAATTTGTGCGGGTGGGTTATACAGATTTGATTGTTTTTGGATATTGGAATTTGGAAACTCTTACTTCCGGTAATGGATACTCGGATGATATATAGTTCTGATTTGACATCCGATTGTTGGATGTTGTACTTGCATGGTACCAATATACCAAATAAAGTTTAAATAAGAAACTTTCGTTAGTTATATTTTTATTTTTTAAGTTAGTTTTACATATTGCATTGGTTACATTGTTACTTTCTTAATCTTATGTACCATCCATTGCTTTGTTTTGTATATTAAAGTTACCATCACCAAACCTTGTTCCAACATTTCCTTAATTGTAGTATTTTTAATTTTATAGTCCAATATATATTTAACAATATTTTCTGTTGCCCAGTATGATCGCAGGATATCTTCAGTGTTTTTCTTGGCTAGAAGTTTAATGAAGTCCATTTTGCGACCATGTTGTATCTGAACGTCAATGATCTTCAGTAAGGTACCCTCTTCTTTCGGTAGTGTGTGTATCATATACGGAGCCGGTCGGCCGAGCGGACAGCACGCGGGACTTGTGATCCTGTGGTCCTGGGTTCGATCCCAGGCGCCGGCGAGAAACATTGGGCAGAGTTTTTTTCACCCTATGCCCCTGTTACCTAGCAGTAAATAGGTACCTGGGTGTTAGTCAGCTGTCACGGGCTGCTTCCTGGGGGTGGAGGCCTGGTCGAAGACCGGGCCACGGGGACACTAAAGCCCCGAAATCATCTCAAGATAATCTCAAGATAATCATGTTTTCCTCTATTCCTCTGTTGATATTATCTGGAGTCAGAAGAATGAATTATTAAATTACATTCATACTACCGGTTACAGTATAAGTTGTATTATTTGCATCTGTTGATGTCGGTGCTTTTGTTAATTCTAACGGATTTATATTTATTCCATGAAATGGAGCGGTATGGTTAACTGCTCGGATATCTTCCAAAATCATTTCTACGACTTATTGAATCGTAGAAATGTCTGACACTGTTTATTGAAAGCACATAAATCATACATTGAAAAATGCCTACCATTAGAAGAAGGTCTAGACTACTGCAACAATATGATAAACAACAGGCGAGCAGCAAAATTAAAGGAAAAAAAAGAATATGAAGACTCTAAAACAAAATCCTTCACAAATCAATATGCTGCAATAGAAGACATACTAAATAAATATAAACCATATAAGAAATCAAATTTGGTCAAAATACCCCCAGAAATAAATGAGTCTCTGTTCAAATTATATGGAACTCACTATGACAGAGTATTGAAATCAGTATATGACATTTGGATTAGAAAACAATTGAAAAGATTAAGAAAACTGTCGTATATGGAAAGATTAAAAGAAGAATATGCAAATGATATACCAATATCACTAACACAACAGGACAAAATAGAAATTAAATACATTTTGAATATTCTATACAAGAATAAAATAAATTGGATTTGTTTCTTTGCCAGTTTTATGTATATTTATAACAAAACAGATCCCAAGAAAAATATCCTATGTCTAGAGGGTCCAACCAATACAGGAAAAACAATGATTATAAATCTATTATTGGACAACCTTCAAGCAACATCTATTGCCAAGAATAGTGACAGCGATAGATTTCAATTTTCAAATTGTACGTCGGCACCTGCTGTTCTATTTGAAGAACCTACAATCACTATGACAAACGTAAATACATACAAAAAATTTTGGGGAGGCCAAGAAACAGAGACTGACGTAAAGAACAGCTGCCATGAACTTGTAGAACGTCTTCCTTGGTTTATAACTTGCAATGAAGACATAGGAATGAACATTGTAGGATATGAACGCCAAGCAATAGAAATGAGACTAATTAAATTTGAATTATTTGAACCAATATCAGATGGAATAATAAACACATCTGGCATCCCCCGCCTAGAGACTACTATAAAGGGAGCAACCCTACAGAGATGGCTCCTCACTCAAGAGGAGACCCTGACACAAGCACTAACTGCATTCCAACATGGAAAATTTAACACCTCCTATAACCCCGGCAGCTGGTACCGAGACTGGACAAGGAATGAAAAGGAGTCTGGAGGAGGACCCAGATGAAGAAAGAAATCACCGCGTTAAAAGAAGTGCTGGAGATGGAGTTGATGTTATAGGTAATTATAAATAATATTATTTTTTTGTATAATATAACTAATCCTAAACATTGACCTAAAACATATCTTAATTTACAGAACAGGGCATAGGAGTACTACATGGCAGAAGCTTTGATCCCACAACATATCCAAGACCAATACCAGTATATACATCGGTCAAAATACCCTTTATAAATAAATACAGAAGAACTGGCTCATTTACAGATTACAATCCAACACTGGATTCAAAATTCATATATACACTGTTAGACCATACAACACAGTTTTATGGTCATCAGTGTACAGCCGAAAATGAAATGTATGACTACTGGGCACCAAAAGCAGCGTATGCAAAAATAATCAAAATTTTGACTTAAAAATTTCAATTAGCGCGCTTTGCGAGCAAAAAGTTCTCTTTTTTTTGGCCGCATATGACGCTGAGCGTCGCATCTCAGATGCTATTGCGGCCAAAAAAAAAGAGAACTTTTTGCGCGCAAAGCGCGCTTATCGAAATTTTTAAGTCAAAATTTTGGTTTAAATATAACCCACCCACCCACCCTTTCAATGTCGGCTGACTGACATTTATTGAAATTTGCAAATTTGGGTGGGTGGGTTATAGAGAATTTTTTTTTTTTTTGGATATCGGAATTTGGAAACTCTGACTTCTGTTAATGGATACTCGGACGATATGTAGTTCCGAATTAGAATCCAATTGTTGGATGTTATACATGTGAGGTACCAATATCCCAATTAAAGTTTAAATAAAAAAGTATAGTTAGTTATATTTTTATTTTTTAAGTTAGTATTACATATTTTGTTTCATTACATTGTTACCTTCTTAATCTTATGTACCATCCATTGTTTTGTTTTGTAAATTAAAGTAACCATCACCAAGCCTTGTTCCACCATTTCCCTAATAGTAGTATTCTTAATCTTATAGTCCAATATATATTTAACAATATTTTCTGTTGCCCAGTACGATCGAAGGATATCTTCAGTGTTCTTCTTGGCTAGGTGTTTAATGAAGTCCATTTTGCGGCCATGTTGTATTTGAACATCAATGATCTTGAGTAATGTTCCTTCTTCTTTTGGTAGTGTGTGTATCATATTTTCTTCAATTCCTCTGTTGATATTATCTGTAATCAGAAGAATGAAATATTAGATAACATTCATACTACCGGTTATAGTATAAGTTGTATTATTTGCATCTGTTGATGTTGGTGCTTTGGTTAATTCTAAAGGATTTATATTTATTCCATGAAATGGAGCGGTATGGTTAACTGCTCGGATATCCTCAAAAATCATTTCTACGGTACACCAATTTTCAATATCAATGTCTACTTCTTGTTTCGTTGCAGTGTCGTCTCCTGATTGTTTTTCAAACATTAGTTTTTGCAACGGGGTACCGTAGCCATATCTTTGGTAGAATTCTGTTTGTCCTTTATACTGATATTTTTCCACATTCTTTGTTTGCCAACCGCATTTTTCGTAAGATGCGTCTCCAGTTGGTAAGAGTTTTGATTGTTTTTGTGTTGCATGCCATTTGAAATCATCAACCTCCGGTTTGAATGTTCTATTACAATCTATTGTTCTACTAAAGGTGTCTCCGATTGTTAGTAATTTTCGTGGTTGTTTGACTGCCGAATTATAGTTTATAGCTGTAATATCTTCCTTTACTGTCCAAGTTTCAACTGTTGTTCTTACAGGTATTTTCACTGTTTCTACTTCTGGTTCTTCAAATGCCCACAATATAATTGCATAATTTTTTCTTTGTGTAACTGTAGTTGTTCTTGTTGTTGTTGTTGATCTTGTTCTACCATTATAAAATGATATTTTCCAACCAGCGTTAATTATTTTTGCATACGCTGCTTTTGGTGCCCAGTAGTCATACATTTCATTTTCGGCTGTACACTGATGACCATAAAACTGTGTTGTATGGTCTAACAGTGTATATATGAATTTTGAATCCAGTGTTGGATTGTAATCTGTAAATGAGCCAGTTCTTCTTCTGTATTTATTTATAAAGGGTATTTTGACCGATGTATATACTGGTATTGGTCTTGGATATGTTGTGGGATCAAAGCTTCTGCCATGTAGTACTCCTATGCCCTGTTCTGTAAATTAAGATATGTTTTAGGTCAATGTTTAGGATTAGTTATATTATACAAAAAAATATTAATATTTATAATTACCTATAACATCAACTCCATCTCCAGCACTTCTTTTAACGCGGTGATTTCTTTCTTCATCTGGGTCCTCCTCCAGACTCCTTTTCATTCCTCGTCCAGTCTCGGTACCAGCTGCCGGGGTTATAGGAGGTGCAGGCGATGAGTCACAATAACGTGGCTGAAGTATGTTGACCAGACCACACACTAGAAATTGAAGGGACGACGACGTTTCAGTCCGTCCTGGACCATTCACAATCGACTTGAGAATGGTCCAGGACGGACCGACACGTCGTCGTCCCTTCAATTTATAGGAGGTGTTAAATTTTCCATGTTGGAATGCAGTTAGTGCTTGTGTCAGGGTCTCCTCTTGAGTGAGGAGCCATCTCTGTAGGGTTGCTCCCTTTATAGTAGTCTCTAGGCGGGGGATGCCAGATGTGTTTATTATTCCATCTGATATTGGTTCAAATAATTCAAATTTAATTAGTCTCATTTCTGTTGCTTGGCTTTCATATTCTTCAATGTTCATTCCTATGTCTTCATTGCAAGGCTGTTTTGTGCTGACCTATCTGACTGCTCATCAAAGGTGCTGTAATTGATATTACCTTTTTTCGTGGAACTGGTTGTTTTACTGGTATTTGGTTTGTCTCCGTTTTTTTCGTGTTCTGACGAGTTCGAGCTGATACTGGAGTCAGTCCTGTATTCGTCGCAGCTGGGGAATGGTGTGGTTGAGCAGGATGAGGATGTTGATTTGGGTGTTCCCGGAATGCTTTTAGATCCGGAGCTAATGCATATTGTCTCGTGTCCATGTGAAGGCGTTCGTTTCCTATTTGATAATTTATGTTGTGGAGTCTTTCTATCAGTTCGTGAACTGTCGATGTTGGTTTTTGGGCTCCGTGGGGTAATGGCCCTCCTCTTAGTCTGTCTATATCTCTTATTATGTCTGCTCTTTGTGATCTTAGGCCTGCTAGACGATTTCGCATTTGTTCCAGATGGTCCTGGCGTTCCTGTAGATCTGGGGGTAGTTCTATTTCCCTCTCTCGTTTTTGTCTGAAAAAGGAAAAATATGTTATTGGTATCGGTACCTTGTCAGTTTAAAATATGTTTTTGGGTCGGATGGGTACCAATATGACATCCGACATTCGGAAGTGTTATGTTTGATTTTCCAAATTACTTACCTCCCAAGATTTTTGTTGCCAGTAGTAATAGGGTTAGTTTCTTGGATCAATGTGGATTGGGATATCGGCTCCTTGCTGTAGTTGTGCATTTTCGTCCCAATAACCTTCTCTTGGAGGATAGTGATGTTCAGGTTTATATTCAGGGTTTACGTTATATAGTACTTCACAATATCTTTCTAATACAGGATTTAATTTTGTATTCTTTTCAATAAATACTTTTATTTGTTCTATCAGATGTTCACTAAATTCAGAGTCGGTAAGTTGTGTTTTTTCTATAATGTTGTCGGTATCAGTGTCAGACATGTTGCCCGCACCTCCGAAGAAGCGAGACTGAGTAGTGTCAGTCAGCCGACATTCTTATATACGCCCGGACCGCCCCCACAAACCCCCCTCCAGGCGGGGGGTGCGCATACGTTTCTGCGCATGTTGCATCTTAGATGCGACGCTAAGCCTCATATGCGCAGAAACGTATGCGCACCCCCCGCCTGGAGGAGGGTTTGGGGGGGCGGTCCGGGCGTATATAAGAATGTCGGCTGACTGACACTATTCAGTCTCGCTTCTTCGGAGGTGCGGGCAACATGTCTGACACTGATAATGACAACATTATAGAAAAAACACAACTTACCGACTCTGAATTTAGTGAACATCTGATAGAACAAATAAAAGTATTTATTGAAAAGAATACAAAATTAAATCCTGTATTATCAGCACATTCCAAGAACCTAGAATTCTAAAGATCCTGCAATGGAATGCGCAAGGACTGCGCACTAAATTGCAACACTTGAAATGCATAGCAGCAACCAAAGGCATAGACATCCTGATACTACAGGAGAGCTTGCTTCGAGCCGGATTAGAACCTAAAATCTCAGGCTATCGAGGCTTCTTCCTTCCATGGATCAATGGGCAATCCAGGGGATGTGCAATCTATGTAAAAAGTGACCTGATCTCCAAATCCATAACCAGCCCACCCAATTGTGGAGCAGGGACAGAGGTAATGGGAGTCACCATTGAGCTAAGACACGACAAACTTGAAGTGTGCAATGTGTACAGGTCTCCACAAGCCGAAATGGATCTCTCTGTGTTATTTGGACACGCGACAACAACAAACACAATCATTTGTGGAGATTTTAATGCCCATCATCGATTGGCACTGGGCTCGAACAAAACAAATGAAGCCGGCATACACATTACACATCTACTGGACCAGCTTCCAGAAATACAAATTCTAAACAAGAATGAACCTACCCACATCCAAGGAGGCAGATTAGACCTAACCTTCGTTTCAGCCTCCCTAAGAGATGCAGCAACATGGTCAGTTGAGCCCACACTCACAAGCGACCACTATGGGGTCCAAATTGATCTTAAGTTAGACCTACCCACCCCACCTCCGCCTTCATCTGAAGCCTGGAACTTTGCTTTAGCAAACTGGGACCGATTTCAAAACCTCATTTCAGAGTGGCAAAGAAACTATGATCTTCCCGAAGACATTAATCAGGCAGAACAAGAATTTGTCAAAGCGATTCAAAGTGCAGCCAACCACTCAATCCCACTGAAAAAACAGTCCACCGGACACCATAAAGATCATTGGTACTATTGCGAACGCGTCAAAGAACTCAACCATAGACTCAATAGAACAAGAAAGCTATACAAAAAGCAGCCAAGTGACCGCAACAGGATCTTACTTTGTGAGGTCAAGGAACATGTACATCGAGAGACCAGACAAATAAAAGAACAAAAGTGGCTAGAATGGTGTTCACACCTGAATGAACACACCTCTCTCGGGGAGATGTGGCAGCAAATTCACCGGGCCAAAGGGAATAAAACACCTAAAGCTCCACACCCCAAGGATCCTCAACAGGAAGCCGAAGTACTGGCAACCAGGTTTGCAGAGAGAGCAGCCAGCAATCAACTTCCACCAGATGTATTAGCAGTACAGACCGGACTAGAGGAAGAAAGGTGGCACAGAATCCTTACAGCATGTGAAGTAGTGTCAGTCAGCCGACATTCTTATATACGCCCGGACCGCCCCCCCAAACCCTCCTCCAGGCGGGGGGTGCGCATACGTTTCTGCGCATGTTGCATCTTAGATGCGACGCTAAGCCTCATATGCGCAGAAACGTATGCGCACCCCCCGCCTGGAGGAGGGTTTGGGGGGGCGGTCCGGGCGTATATAAGAATGTCGGCTGACTGACACTATTCAGTCTCGCTTCTTCGGAGGTGCGGGCAACATGTCTGACACTGATAATGACAACATTATAGAAAAAACACAACTTACCGACTCTGAATTTAGTGAACATCTGATAGAACAAATAAAAGTATTTATTGAAAAGAATACAAAATTAAATCCTGTATTAGAAAGATATTGTGAAGTACTATATAACGTAAACCCTGAATATAAACCTGAATATCACTATCCTCCAAGAGAAGGTTATTGGGACGAAAATGCACAACTACAGCAAGGAGCCGATATCCCAATCCACATTGATCCAAGAAACTATCCCTATTACTACTGGCAACAAAAATCTTGGGATGTAAGTAATTTGGAAACTCAAACATAACACTTCCGAATGTCGGATGTCATATTGGTACCCATCAGACCCAAAAACATATTTTAAACTGACAAGGTACCGATACCAATAACATATTTTTCCTTTTTCAGACAAAAACGAGAGAGGGGAAATAGAACTACCCCCAGATCTACAGGAACGCCAGGACCATCTGGAACAAATGCGAAATCGTCTAGCAGGCCTAAGATCACAAAGAGCAGACATAATAAGAGATATAGACAGACTAAGAGGAGGGCCATTACCCCACGGAGCCCAAAAACCAACATCGACAGTTCACGAACTGATAGAAAGACTCCACAACATAAATTATCAAATAGGAAACGAACGCCATCACATGGACACGAGACAATATGCATTAGCTCAGGATCTAAAAGCATTCCGGGAACACCCAAATCAACATCCTCATCCTGCTCAACCACACCATTCCCCAGCTGCGACGAATACAGGACTGACTCCAGTAGCAGCTCGAACTCGTCAGAACACGAAAAAAAACGGAGACAAACCAAATACCAGTAAAACAACCAGTACCACGAAAAAAGGTAATATCAATAGTTAGTTTTTGGGCTCCGTGGGGTAATGGCCCTCCTCTTAGTCTGTCTATATCTCTTATTATGTCTGCTCTTTGTGATCTTAGGCCTGCTAGACGATTTCGCATTTGTTCCAGATGGTCCTGGCGTTCCTGTAGATCTGGGGGTAGTTCTATTTCCCTCTCTCGTTTTTGTCTGAAAAAGGAAAAATATGTTATTGGTATCGGTACCTTGTCAGTTTAAAATATGTTTTTGGGTCGGATGGGTACCAATATGACATCCGACATTCGGAAGTGTTATGTTTGAGTTTCCAAATTACTTACCTCCCAAGATTTTTGTTGCCAGTAGTAATAGGGATAGTTTCTTGGATCAATGTGGATTGGGATATCGGCTCCTTGCTGTAGTTGTGCATTTTCGTCCCAATAACCTTCTCTTGGAGGATAGTGATGTTCAGGTTTATATTCAGGGTTTACGTTATATAGTACTTCACAATATCTTTCTAATACAGGATTTAATTTTGTATTCTTTTCAATAAATACTTTTATTTGTTCTATCAGATGTTCACTAAATTCAGAGTCGGTAAGTTGTGTTTTTTCTATAATGTTGTCGGTATCAGTGTCAGACATGTTGCCCGCACCTCCGAAGAAGCGACACTGAATAGTGTCAGTCTGCCGACATTCTTATATACGCCCGGACCGCCCCCCCAAACCCCCCTCCAGGCGGGGGGTGCGCATACGTTTCTGCGCATGTTGCATCTTAGATGCGACGCTAAGCGTCATATGCGCAGAAACGTATGCGCACCCCCCGCCTGGAGGGGGGTTTGGGGGGGCGGTCCGGGCGTATATAAGAATGTCGGCTGACTGACACTATTCAGTCTCGCTTCTTCGGAGGTGCGGGCAACATGTCTGACACTGATACCGACAACATTATAGAAAAAACACAACTTACCGACTTTGAATTTAGTGAACATCTGATAGAACAAATAAAAGTATTTATTGAAAAGAATACAAAATTAAATCCTGTATTAGAAAGATATTGTGAAGTACTATATAACGTAAACCCTGAATATAAACCTGAATATCACTATCCTCCAAGAGAAGGTTATTGGGACGAAAATGCACAACTACAGCAAGGAGCCGATATCCCAATCCACATTGATCCAAGAAACTATCCCTATTACTACTGGCAACAAAAATCTTGGGATGTAAGTAATTTGGAAACTCAAACATAACACTTCGGAATGTCGGATGTCATATTGGTACCCATCAGACCCAAAAACATATTTTAAACTGACAAGGTACCGATACCAATAACATATTTTTCCTTTTTCAGACAAAAACGAGAGAGGGAAACAGAACTACCCCCAGATCTACAGGAACGCCAGGACCATCTGGAACAAATGCGAAATCGTCTAGCAGGCCTAAGATCACAAAGAGCAGACATAATAAGAGATATAGACAGACTAAGAGGAGGACCATTACCCCACGGAGCCCAAAAACCAACATCGACAGTTCACGAACTGACAGAAAGACTCCACAACATAAATTATCAAATAGGAAACGAACGCCATCACATTGACACGAGACAATATGCATTAGCTCAGGATCTAAAAGCATTCCGGGAACACCCAAATCAACATCCTCATCCTGCTCAACCACACCATTCCCCAGCTGCGACGAATACAGGACTGACTCCAGTAGCAGCTCGAACTCGTCAGAACACGAAAAAAACGGAGACAAACCAAATACCAGTAAAACAACCAGTACCACGAAAAAAGGTAATATCAATAGTTAGTTTTTGGGCTCCGTGGGGTAATGGCCCTCCTCTTAGTCTGTCTATATCTCTTATTATGTCTGCTCTTTGTGATCTTAGGCCTGCTAGACGATTTCGCATTTGTTCCAGAGGGTCCTGGCGTTCCTGTAGATCTGGGGGTAGTTCTATTTCCCTCTCTCGTTTTTGTCTGAAAAAGGAAAAATATGTTATTGGTATCGGTACCTTGTCAGTTTAAAACATGTTTTTGGGTCGGATGGGTACCAATATGACATCCGACATTCGGAAGTGTTATGTTTGAGTTTCCAAATTACTTACCTCCCAAGATTTTTGTTGCCAGTAGTAATAGGGATAGTTTCTTGGATCAATGTGGATTGGGATATCGGCTCCTTGCTGTAGTTGTGCATTTTCGTCCCAATAACCTTCTCTTGGAGGATAGTGATGTTCAGGTTTATATTCAGGGTTTACGTTATATAGTACTTCACAATATCTTTCTAATACAGGATTTAATTTTGTATTCTTTTCAATAAATACTTTTATTTGTTCTATCAGATGTTCACTAAATTCAGAGTCGGTAAGTTGTGTTTTTTCTATAATGTTGTCGGTATCAGTGTCAGACATGTTGCCCGCACCTCCGAAGAAGCGACACTGAATAGTGTCAGTCTGCCGACATTCTTATATACGCCCGGACCGCCCCCCCAAACCCCCCTCCAGGCGGGGGGTGCGCATACGTTTCTGTGCATGTTGCATCTTAGATGCGACGCTAAGCGTCATATGCGCAGAAACGTATGCACACCCCCCGCCTGGAGGGGGGTTTGGGGGGGCGGTCCGGGCGTATATAAGAATGTCGGCTGACTGACACTATTCAGTCTCGCTTCTTCGGAGGTGCGGGCAACATGTCTGACACTGATACCGACAACATTATAGAAAAAACACAACTTACCGACTTTGAATTTAGTGAACATCTGATAGAACAAATAAAAGTATTTATTGAAAAGAATACAAAATTAAATCCTGTATTAGAAAGATATTGTGAAGTACTATATAACGTAAACCCTGAATATAAACCTGAATATCACTATCCTCCAAGAGAAGGTTATTGGGACGAAAATGCACAACTACAGCAAGGAGCCGATATCCCAATCCACATTGATCCAAGAAACTATCCCTATTACTACTGGCAACAAAAATCTTGGGATGTAAGTAATTTGGAAACTCAAACATAACACTTCGGAATGTCGGATGTCATATTGGTACCCATCAGACCCAAAATATATTTTAAACTGACAAGGTACCGATACCAATAACATATTTTTCCTTTTTCAGACAAAAACGAGAGAGGGAAACAGAACTACCCCCAGATCTACAGGAACGCCAGGACCATCTGGAACAAATGCGAAATCGTCTAGCAGGCCTAAGATCACAAAGAGCAGACATAATAAGAGATATAGACAGACTAAGAGGAGGGCCATTACCCCACGGAGCCCAAAAACCAACATCGACAGTTCACGAACTGATAGAAAGACTCCACAACATAAATTATCAAATAGGAAACGAACGCCATCACATTGACACGAGACAATATGCATTAGCTCAGGATCTAAAAGCATTCCGGGAACACCCAAATCAACATCCTCATCCTGCTCAACCACACCATTCCCCAGCTGCGACGAATACAGGACTGACTCCAGTAGCAGCTCGAACTCGTCAGAACACGAAAAAAACGGAGACAAACCAAATACCAGTAAAACAGCCAGTACCACGAAAAAAGGTAATATCAATAGTTAGTTTTTGGGCTCCGTGGGGTAATGGCCCTCCTCTTAGTCTGTCTATATCTCTTATTATGTCTGCTCTTTGTGATCTTAGGCCTGCTAGACGATTTCGCATTTGTTCCAGATGGTCCTGGCGTTCCTGTAGATCTGGGGGTAGTTCTATTTCCCTCTCTCGTTTTTGTCTGAAAAAGGAAAAATATGTTATTGGTATCGGTACCTTGTCAGTTTAAAATATGTTTTTGGGTCGGATGGGTACCAATATGACATCCGACATTCGGAAGTGTTATGTTTGAGTTTCCAAATTACTTACCTCCCAAGATTTTTGTTGCCAGTAGTAATAGGGATAGTTTCTTGGATCAATGTGGATTGGGATATCGGCTCCTTGCTGTAGTTGTGCATTTTCGTCCCAATAACCTTCTCTTGGAGGATAGTGATGTTCAGGTTTATATTCAGGGTTTACGTTATATAGTACTTCACAATATCTTTCTAATACAGGATTTAATTTTGTATTCTTTTCAATAAATACTTTTATTTGTTCTATCAGATGTTCACTAAATTCAGAGTCGGTAAGTTGTGTTTTTTCTATAATGTTGTCGGTATCAGTGTCAGACATGTTGCCCGCACCTCCGAAGAAGCGAGACTGAATAGTGTCAGTCAGCCGACATTCTTATATACGCCCGGACCGCCCCCCCAAACCCCCCTCCAGGCGGGGGGTGCGCATACGTTTCTGCGCATGTTGCATCTTAGATGCGACGCTAAGCGTCATATGCGCAGAAACGTATGCGCACCCCCCGCCTGGAGGGGGGTTTGGGGGGGCGGTCCGGGCGTATATAAGAATGTCGGCTGACTGACACTATTCAGTCTCGCTTCTTCGGAGGTGCGGGCAACATGTCTGACACTGATACCGACAACATTATAGAAAAAACACAACTTACCGACTTTGAATTTAGTGAACATCTGATAGAACAAATAAAAGTATTTATTGAAAAGAATACAAAATTAAATCCTGTATTAGAAAGATATTGTGAAGTACTATATAACGTAAACCCTGAATATAAACCTGAATATCACTATCCTCCAAGAGAAGGTTATTGGGACGAAATTGCTCAACTACAGCAAGGAGCCGATATCCCAATCCACATTGATCCAAGAAACTATCCCTATTACTACTGGCAACAAAAATCTTGGGATGTAAGTAATTTGGAAACTCAAACATAACACTTCCGAATGTCGGATGTCATATTGGTACCCATCCGACCCAAAAACATATTTTAAACTGACAAGGTACCGATACCAATAACATATTTTTCCTTTTTCAGACAAAAACGAGAGAGGGAAATAGAACTACCCCCAGATCTACAGGAACGCCAGGACCATCTGGAACAAATGCGAAATCGTCTAGCAGGCCTAAGATCACAAAGAGCAGACATAATAAGAGATATAGACAGACTAAGAGGAGGGCCATTACCCCACGGAGCCCAAAAACCAACATCGACAGTTCACGAACTGATAGAAAGACTCCACAACATAAATTATCAAATAGGAAACGAACGCCATCACATTGACACGAGACAATATGCATTAGCTCAGGATCTAAAAGCATTCCGGGAACACCCAAATCAACATCCTCATCCTGCTCAACCACACCATTCCCCAGCTGCGACGAATACAGGACTGACTCCAGTAGCAGCTCGAACTCGTCAGAACACGAAAAAAACGGAGACAAACCAAATACCAGTAACACAACCAGTACCACGAAAAAAGGTAATATCAATAGTTAGTTTTTGGGCTCCGTGGGGTAATGGCCCTCCTCTTAGTCTGTCTATATCTCTTATTATGTCTGCTCTTTGTGATCTTAGGCCTGCTAGACGATTTCGCATTTGTTCCAGATGGTCCTGGCGTTCCTGTAGATCTGGGGGTAGTTCTATTTCCCTCTCTCGTTTTTGTCTGAAAAAGGAAAAATATGTTATTGGTATCGGTACCTTGTCAGTTTAAAATATGTTTTTGGGTCGGATGGATACCAATATGACATCCGACATTCGGAAGTGTTATGTTTGAGTTTCCAAATTACTTACCTCCCAAGATTTTTGTTGCCAGTAGTAATAGGGATAGTTTCTTGGATCAATGTGGATTGGGATATCGGCTCCTTGCTGTAGTTGTGCATTTTCGTCCCAATAACCTTCTCTTGGAGGATAGTGATGTTCAGGTTTATATTCAGGGTTTACGTTATATAGTACTTCACAATATCTTTTTAATACAGGATTTAATTTTGTATTCTTTTCAATAAATACTTTTATTTGTTCTATCAGATGTTCACTAAATTCAGAGTCGGTAAGTTGTGTTTTTTCTATAATGTTGTCGGTATCAGTGTCAGATATGTTGCCCGCACCTCCGAAGAAGCGAGACTGAATAGTGTCAGTCTGCCGACATTCTTATATACGCCCGGACCGCCCCCCCAAACCCCCCTCCAGGCGGGGGGTGCGCATACGTTTCTGCGCATGTTGCATCTTAGATGCGACGCTAAGCGTCATATGCGCAGAAACGTATGCGCACCCCCCGCCTGGAGGGGGGTTTGGGGGTGCGGTCCGGGCGTATATAAGAATGTCGGCTGACTGACACTATTCAGTCTCGCTTCTTCGGAGGTGCGGGCAACATGTCTGACACTGATACCGACAACATTATAGAAAAAACACAACTTACCGACTCTGAATTTAGTGAACATCTGATAGAACAAATAAAAGTATTTATTGAAAAGAATACAAAATTAAATCCTGTATTAGAAAGATATTGTGAAGTACTATATAACGTAAACCCTGAATATAAACCTGAATATCACTATCCTCCAAGAGAAGGTTATTGGGACGAAAATGCACAACTACAGCAAGGAGCCGATATCCCAATCCACATTGATCCAAGAAACTATCCCTATTACTACTGGCAACAAAAATCTTGGGATGTAAGTAATTTGGAAACTCAAACATAACACTTCCGAATGTCGGATGTCATATTGGTACCCATCAGACCCAAAAACATATTTTAAACTGACAAGGTACCGATACCAATAACATTTTTCCTTTTTCAGACAAAAACGAGAGAGGGAAATAGAACTACCCCCAGATCTACAGGAACGCCAGGACCATCTGGAACAAATGCGAAATCGTCTAGCAGGCCTAAGATCACAAAGAGCAGACATAATAAGAGATATAGACAGACTAAGAGGAGGGCCATTACCCCACGGAGCCCAAAAACCAATTTGTCTATTTGTCTATTTGTACTCACTGCATTTGTGCGCCCCTTGAGGGACTTGAAGTAGAGGGGGGTAGACATAGCCTAAGCTACTCTATCACTTTGAGATGTATTTATTGGTTATTTCAATAAACATACTTGAACTTGAATTGAACGAGTGCTTGACACTAGTCAAGCACTCATTGATGTAGATTCCCTTTCGTTGGGATGCAGCTGTCCGGACAAGATACGATTTTGTGGACTGGAAAGCTAGTTTGAGGCGAATTTTTCGCTTGTTTGAACCTGATGGATTCTTTTTGCCTACTCTGTAGGCAGCAATAATGTCTGTTTTATTTAGAGTGACACTCAATTCGTCTTTTATGAGAGCATGAGCTATTTCAATATACTTTTCACCTTCACGTTCCACAGGAATAACTTGGGACGACACAATAACAGAGTCGAGCAGCTTTTGCTGATCCTGTTCATCCTGGGAGATGGAATTTCTTTCCGGTGCCAGCGTTAAGAGTCATATCCACTAATCTTGCAGGTTCCCTGAGATGCAGGAGTCATTTGATATAAGAGGCTACTGAATAAATTACTTATTTATAGAGAAATTCTCATTTATAAGTTTTGCAGGTAAGGAGGGTTGTGCCCCTTGTACATACAAAATGGCGACGTCTCTATCATTTTGGCGCCTTGAGGCGACGGTGCCAGCTGGCCGGTGATTGGCTGGCCAAGGTCACGTGATGTGACTGATCAATCAAAGCCCGCCGTGACGTCACCGGGAGACCTGGCCCAGCGCTAGCAGAGGCGCTGCAGCAGCTTGACAGACCTTTGATGTGAGTGGAAGTGCGTCAGTGAGCTCCCGAGATTGGAGGTTTTGGGAGTCTTGCTCAGTGAATTTGAGCAGCCATCGCAGTCTACCAATGTCGCAGAAAACAGTGTACTCCTGGGGAGTACAAAGAAGCAAAGATTAGTGGGGAAGGAGGTGCCAAACCTTGAGGCTATTTAGACGACGGAAGGTGAGCGGCGAATCTGGGAGGACAATTCTGGCGCCCGCGAGTCCGCCCTGGTATGACATACAGTTCTCCGGTGACTGGGTCACATCTACTGAAGTTTTGGGGGGAAGACACTCCATCCGGATCCAGGAGAAAACATCTTGTTGAAGGAGCGAGCGTGTACAGTGACATGCTCTGTGACCACTGGTTGGACCAGCTTGGAAAACCTGAACCCACGGGATTAGATACGGCAAAGACGCGATTTCTTCACGACACCTGAGGACCTGTGACACACAACTGGAACGCTGAGGAATGACCAGGGGAATCGTGTACCTTCTACTATCGGAGGACAGGCGTCGTGGACAAGAGTGATTAACGTAGATAATTATTTTCCTCCCATTGCCCCTTCACGGGAGGCATCTCCCGTCACGCAGGGTGCAGTCGCACCTCCACAGATCTCCAGTATCATCTATTGATACTGGTAATGGCTCAAAAGGGCCACCACTTACGGGCTATTCATGCCCGTGCCACCTTTTGGGTGGCTTAATCTTTATCAATCAATCAATTGCCCCTTGATGACTAGGCTAGATAGGCCGGTACATATATATATCATTAGAATATTTCTTATTATGTTAGTATTAGAGTAGGCTGTAGGTCAGCAGTGTTATTACTACTCCTGGCGAAGACAGCGTGGGAACATGTGTGGCAGTGTGGACGACGTCGAGGAAGCCTCGAGAGGATTGATTGATGAAGATTAAGTCACCCAAAAGGTGGCACGAGCATGAATAGCCCGTAAGTGGTGTCCCTTTTGAGCCATTACCAGTATCAATAGCTGATACTGGAGATCTGTGGCGGTGCGATTGCACCCTGCATGACGGGAGATGTCTCCCGGACCAAATGGTGCCTCCAGAGAATTGATTGATTGATAAAGATTAAGCCACCCAAAAGGTTACATGGGCATGAATAGCCCGTAAGTGGTGGCCCTTTTGAGCCATTACCAGTATCAAGAGCTGATACTAGAGATCTGTGGAGGTGCGACTGCACCCTGCGTGACGGGAGATGTCTCCCATGCCTCCAGAGGGTGCGAGTCCCCCATTTAAATCTGCCCAACTCTCCAAGTTGCCAGAGGCGGCGAGAGGAGAGCTGCCAACGTTCTCCAGATTATCTATTTCATATATTTTCTCATGTGTTATCCAGATATGATTAATGTAGTTTTCACATAGTAAACTTCATATTATTTTACTGATGTGTTTATGTGCGCCCTCCATCTTTCTGTCCATCTCTGCAATAATATCACTTGTAATACAAGTGATATGATTGCACCACACCATTATCATTACTATATTGAAAATAGCCAATGACTGGTAAAATATGAGTAACACTAATATTTATGAAAATGTGTCCTGGTCTGGTAAACTGAATCAACACTGTAATTGTGGTGACGTTCCAGTGCCTGGCGATCCAGAGTTTAACTACTGAACTGCATTGCTGGGATGCAGAGTTACAAACCCAGCTGGCGACTTTATGAGTAGTTGAGTGACACAGGTGTGTGTAACACCCAGGACCTCCCCCCCCCCTTAGAGTTCACACCCAGGGAAGCCTTCTCCAAGAGGTCAGCCCAGATGACCTCCGGTTTATCTTGTATATTGATTAAAAATTCCTGGGTTAGTCTTAGTCAGCATAGTTTCAAGTATGTAATATTTCATGCAAGGAAATTAGACTCCAGATTCTTATGTGTAAACATCCCTGGATCTCCCCCTTTTGGCCAGGTCAGAGGTCAGCCACACACGTAGTTAATAACTCCTCTCTTGAAGAGTGTATGGTGAATGTCAAACAAGCTTATTGAAATATTTCTTGAGTGTTTGTACACTTTTGGTGGGTAGCAACAGCAGATCTCCCCCTTCCCCCTGTGGGGAGTTGTATATAGAGGGCCTGTAGGAACATAGGAGAGCAGAGGGCGGTACACCGGGATCGAGAGCGGGGCTGTGAAGAACATCTCAGCCAGGGAGAGACAGATAGCTTAAGGTAATGTGTGTGATCTCTGAGTTTTTGTTCCATGTCCAAATTTCTTAACTTTTTGCCAGTGTTAGGATAGGATTTATAATTGGTGATTGACATAATTTTGGTCTCAATAAACTCGTTAAATTTCCCGTCTGTGTCAATTGTTGAATCCTCTTAGCCTTTTGGATATAGTGGCTGACAACCGTTTTCTTAATTAATGACAGTCATAGAAAGTACTCTCCTAGTCAAGCAATGTTTCTTGCCTCGTTGCTTGATATAGCTTCAATGGTCAAAGGCAGATGGTGGCAGCGTATTTAATCTCTGTGTTAGCATTTCCTTATTGGCAGTGTACCTTTGGTTCCGGTGTAACCATCATATGTCAGCTCATAACAGTGTTATCAAGTGCAACCGATGAGGAAGTGTTACTCAGGATAAGTAGTGTTCCATTATAGTGGTACATTTTAGGGTGGTGTTACAATAGAGTGGTGTTACAATGGTGCTAGCGGTGGTCCAATAAATTGTGGGTGTGTTCACACTTTATTGGAGTCCTGCGCGCCGGCGGCTGCTCAGTTGGCCACGTAGTTGTTTGTTAGTTTAGGCGGGCTCGCGATTTCGTTGCTCGGGGCCACACGTATTTTAAGTGTTATGATTAGTGCGACATACGGGAAACTAGAGAAAGTTTGGGGTATGCGCGTCGCTCTGAAATCTATGGACAGAAATTAGTTCTCGTTTCCCTTCATAGCTTCCAGGGGTGTACAACCCAGTTATAGGTTGTACAGCAATCTGTTCGGCAGGTTGTCTGGGAAATTATCAGTGGAGGACGCTTACTGATACATTTCTGAGGTACATGGAGATGCCTCGAGTTCTAGATCTTAACGATAAGGCCGCAGACGGTGCTTCGTCACCTAGAGTGTAGCTGAGTTATCATCATAGAGGGGGTCATGTTGGCAGCGAGACTGACCTCAAACATTCTGGTCGTGAATTGTGTCTTAGGAAGGACGGCTGCTAGTGTTGGATGTTTTTCCCCAAGGGCGGGTCAGACGTAGTTAGCAGGCGTAGCTTACCGAGGAACAATCGTAGATTTAATCACCACGAGAGTAGTCTTACAATTAGTTAAGGGAATTCATAGTTAAGTATATTATATCTTGTTATTTTCATTATTTTACTCTGATATTTTCATAAGTGTAAGGAATTTCAGTGACGGTAAGGTTGTATGTGCACCTGACCGCCTCATGTGTGCACATATGTGTACATGTGTTTCTCATGCGACGATCTGAGAGATTGTTTATACTAAGTTATCAACACCTGTTTCATCTTGGGCGCGCGGTCATAACTCTCGTCCACTTGGGAAGGGTACTGTCGTACGTCCCTTCATCTTTCTGCAGATGTTCCGCGCGGCGTATAGTGTGTTTACAGTGAGTGTGCGTTTGTTCTGATTTACTTTTTAATGTTCATTCGTTACATAGAACATTGTGTTAAATTTTCAAGTTAATATGACGCTTGGTGACAAAGTTACAGATATTGTGTTATTTTGTGGAATTATATCTTTATTGGCAATTTGTTTGATTTTATATGTCCACTCAGATGTTATCAGAATGGAAGGGGTTCAAAATAGGGTTGCAATCCCCCTCTATTACTTCTCAGTTCCTGCCCCAAATTCCCTACACCTACCCCACCCACTTCCCTCCCACCCTGCCCGCCCATGTTCCCTCCACCCACTCTGCTCCACTTCCTCACACCGTCCCCACTATCCCCACTCAAGGTCACTCCACCCACACCTTGCTTGTTCAGCCCCTCCCCTCTCAGTATTGTCCCACTCCACCCGTCCACCCTTACCCTCCTTCCCCTCAGTTTCCACCCCTCCCGCCCCACCCCGAGTCGCTGTCACTCATCCACGCGCCCTCCACTCTCCCTCCACTTCCACCCTCCCCGCCCTGCGCCCAGTCCCTCAACCCCCCACTAGCCCTCCCCGCCTCCCTCATACCTCCTGTCATACCCTCCCCCTCCAACATTCCCCACCCCCACCCTGCTTCCCCCACCCATCCCCCCAGTGTTGCCTCCCCGGGGGTAGTTTGTACTTGTGGTAAGATTTCTTACACATTAAGTAGTATTAGTAAGGAGAAGTGTTGGACCTGTCATGGAAAAGGTCATTTTAGGAAAGCGTGTACGAGTGTACGGCTTAAGGAAGTGCCGTCACCAGATTACTTTAAGGATGGTCGCCCTACTTTTGATGTCAAGGTTGAGGGTGAGAGTTTGATTGCGTTCTTGGACACGGGTAGCCAAGCAACACTCATTAAGAGTTCAGCCTTCAGCAAATTCAAACAAGCACGGCTTAAACGTTGTTATAAACAGCTCACAGCAGTTAATGGGGGACAAATTGACATCTTGGGTCAAGCCACTGTTAATTTTGAAATAGGTCATGATGGGTCGTACCCTCACACTTGTACAGTGGTTCAGAATCTTGCTTATCCGGGTGATGTCTTGATTGGCATGGATTTCTTACACAGGTTTTCATATTCTCTGTCTGCTGAGAAAGGGGCGAGACATTGCCGGTTGAAATTAGGCACTGTATCCTATCCGGTGACATTGACTGACCATCCCCCGGTTGTAGCTTCCATCCAGCGGAAGCAGAAACATCATGTCAATTACGCGAAATTTTTGTTTCAGTCTCCTCCAGACAATAATAAGAAGTCGTGTATTTTACATGCTTTTGACAAGCAGACTTGCCCACCACGATCATTTAGGTTCCTTAGGGTGGCCGTGGGTCGTCATATTCAGCCTGGTACTACCCTTCTGGTGGCCGGCAGGTTTGATAAATTATTAATTCCCCACCACTTAATTGTTGTCCTGGACAAAGGTGCTCTCATACCTGTAGTCAATCTCTCACACAAGACCTACCGCTTCAGAGTGGGTGATCGAGTGTCTCAGGGTATTATCTTAGAGGAGACATCGATCTTTCAATCAGATCCATCGGAAACAATTACAGGCACTAAACAATGTGGCGCTCTTAATGTTAGAGACACTAGTAAGGCTGCGGAGCACGGCACAACGGTGCTCACGCCACCTGGCGATGCCAACAATTCGAATAAATTAATATCAGCACTAGACTTACAGCACATTCCACAGTTAGAGAGGAAACGGGTGCGGGAAGTTTTGCGGATGTTCCCCAAATTATTTGCAACGGACGACGATCAAATTGGGTTGTTAGACAGAATTGAGCATACCATTCCAACAGGTGATCACGAGCCCGTGTATACGAGACAGTGGAGGCTCCCGGAACAGGCTAAGAAAACTATCAGAGAGGAGTGTCAGAAGATGTTAAGACAGGGAGTTATAGAACCAAGCACTTCACCATGGCTGTCTCCGGTGGTGCTGGTGCGCAAACCGGATGGTAGTTACCGGTTTTGCGTCGACTATCGGAAGGTTAATGAAATTACAAAGGGGGACGTGTACCCCTTACCTCGGATTCAGGAAATTATAGATCAGTTCGCGGCAGCCAAGTATTTCTCCACTCTGGATGCTAAGTCAGCATATTGGGCTATTCCAGTGGCAGTTATGGACCGTGAGAAAACAGCATTCTCTGATGGGGTTCACCAGTTTCAGTTTAAGCGCATGCCTTTTGGGCTCAAGACAGCCCCTTCCTCATTTCAGAGGGCTATTAACTACATCCTCAGCCCTGTGCTAGGTAGGCATTCATTAGCATACCTGGATGACGTGGTTATCTACTCTAGGTCGTTTGATGAGCACCTGAGGGACTTGACTGAGACACTGTCATTGTTAGACAAGGCAGGGTTCAAATTAAACATCAACAAGTGCACCCTGGCATCTCAGAAATTCAAATTTCTGGGGTTCCAGGTGAGCACAGATGGCATCCGCCCTGACCCAGACTCATGCCGCGCCATTGCTGAGATGCCCAGGCCTAGGTCAGCAAGGGATGTGCGCCGGTTTCTGGGAGCAGCCGGATACTTCCGCCGCCATATTGAGGGATTTGCTAGTATAACAGCGCCTTTAACTGACCTTGTAAAGAAGAATGCTAAATTTATGTGGACCTCAGAACACGATGAGGCTTATACTAGGCTCAAAAGTGAATTAATTACCGCCCCAGTATTAGCTGTGCCTGACTTTGATAAGGAGTGGGAGGTGCATACAGACGCTAGTGGTATTGCCATAGGAGGGTGCTTAATGCAGCGTGATTCAGAGAACCATCCTCACCCTGTGGCGTATTTCAGCAGAAAAGTGAAGGGACCTGAAGTTAGATACTCAGCAACAGACAAGGAAGCACTTGCTGTGGTTGAAAGTGTTCGTTATTTTGAGCCTTACCTATTCCAACGTCATTTTGTTATTTTCACAGATCACAGAGCTCTCACATACATATTTAAAAAGAAAACAAAGTGTCCCCGGACGTCCCGTTGGTCTCATGAGTTGTCAGCTCACTCGTTTCAGATCCTTTATAAGCCTGGACCATCTCACGTTGTGCCAGACACGTTGAGTAGGAACGTCGCGTCAGTTAACGTAAATGTCAACATTGAAACTATTGCAAGTGATAAAATGAGAGAATTTCAAATGGGAGAACAGCGATGGAAGGAAATAATTGAATATTTGGAGGGTGGTAAATACCCTATGAAGAAAGGTAACTTTCCCCGGCAGCATTTTGACCTGCAGAAGGGTGTCCTATATTATGTTAACGACATGAAAGATCGTGCGGTTTACCAGTTAGTCATCCCCGACGTGTTAAGATCATCAGCCGTGAAACTTGCACATGCATCTAAGATCGCTGGTCACCCTGGGGTCTTTAAGACCTATATGAGAGCTAAAACTTTATTCTATTTTCCTAGGATGTTATCTTATATCACTAAGTTTGTCAGATCGTGTCCGAATTGTCAAAGGAGAAAAGGTACCCCTAAGGTACAGGCGCCACTACAAGAGTTCCCTGACATTTTTGAGCCTTTAGATCGAGTGGGAGCGGATTTGATTGATTTACATAGTAGTCATTCTGGTAATCGCTACGTGTTGGTGCTAGTGGACCATCTGTCCCGGTTCACTACCTTGGTTGCTCTTCCTCGTAAGGACCCCCAGACGGTTGCAGACGCTTTCTTAAGTAAATTTGTCACTGTGTTTGGACCACCTAAAGTATTAGTATCTGACAGAGGTCAAGAGTTCGTTGGTAACACTTTTAAAGAGGTTTGTAAAATTTTAGAAACAACAACAGCCCTCACGACTGCTTACCATCCGCAAGCAAACGGTATGACTGAAAGAACCAATCGTACAATTAAGGATATGCTAGCAATTCTTGCAGAGAAAGATGCTGCCACCTGGGATGAACAACTCCCCTATGTTCAACTAGCCTTGAACACTGCCATTCATCAGTCAATTAACACACAACCACTGCTGCTTTTCACGGGGCGCTCATGTAACTTCCCATCAGGTCTGCTTAACAGACACGAGGTTGTGTACGGTGAGGATTATCCTTCAGAAATCCTCTCTAAAATGAGAAATGCTTGGAGGATTGCTGCTGAGGCTTCTAAGACAGCGAGGAGCCGGTATGCGCACTATTATGATAAGAGGGTTCAACCGTTGACACTTAGAGAGGGAAGCTTGGTTATGAGGTTAAATGAAAAGGCGCCTGCCAATCAAAGTAGGAAGCTAGCACCTAGATGGCGTGGACCATATAGAGTAATTAAGAAGCTTGGACCAGTTAATTTTCTGATCAGGGGAATCTTTGATGACCAGGGTGACACAACTATTCATGTCAACAAATTAAAGTGTTACGTTGCCAGGGAGGAACTGGAACTGCCTTCAGCGATTGCCATTCCTGACCCTTGTGAGTTGACTGACCCAGATGGGCGTGCCCAGGATGGGGAGGAGGACCTTCTGTCAACTCTCATTGGTACCCAGGGTCAGCCTTGTCACCCTATGTTAACGAGGTCACGGGCGAGGCAGGGAGAGTTTCAGTAAACTGTCTCGTCCCTTAGTAGTTATTTGTTTTAGCAGAGTTTTTTAAACTGGCAATTGTTTTGAGATTTTGTCATGGAATGTATTCAGGGAACATGCCTTACCTACCCTTGGGCTGTACCCTGTCACCAAAGCCCAGGGGAGAGTCCTTGCTTCCGCCAGTCGGAGTGTTATCCTGTCTTCCCCAGGTCTGCTTGCCCACACCGCTCTGTCCCCGGTACCAGCTACTCGTGAACCAACATTGAGGCCAGAGGGGTCACCCCCTCTGGTACAGTGGAGAGGGGGTTACGTTACACCCCACCCCCCTCCCAACACTCCCGGTAACCCCACCACTCGGTTACCTGGGACGGTGATAATGACACCATTCACCCAGCCGACACCTCCCACCACACGAGGTTGTCCAAGCCAGAGTTCCTGCCAGCAGAGCTCAGCTGTCCAGATGTCAACGTACCATGGTGGGCCCCAGTCTTGCAGTTCATCATCAGAGGCACCCACCTGCCTGCTGCGACACACCGTGCAGGCACACCGGAAGTGGAGGCGCGAGGTCAACAAGCGGGTATGCCAGCAGCAGTCACCTACCAGTTCCCCCTCGTCCTTGGGGATGCCACATCACTGACTCCACCAAGATGCGCAACGAGGCGGTCACATTCCAACGGCACCTCCCTACTGAGTGTGCTTGACTCGCCAATAGGGTGCACGTTTCGCACCATCGGCCCAAGGTCAGGCACATTAGGGCATGCGCGATAAGGCGTACCGGCTTAGTAGAATGTGACACAAGCAACGCCTGTGTAGTGATGGGCCCCAGGAGCTGAAGTCGGGATCCACCTGGCCTGCCGCCACGCCACCCACGCCCCAACACCTGCACCTGCTTACTTCTGTTGCAAGACATCGTCGACGTCACACTCTCTGCCCTGCTGTCACGACTCCTGCTATGTAGCTGATGTCACTCATCATCGACCGTCAGCTTCAAGCAACCGGAGGTGAGATGTGCTTGTATACATCTCTCCCGACACCGTTCACCTTTGACCGGCCAAGTCCCCGGCCGCTGTCACTTGCCGCTGCTCTTCACACCACCACCTTCGAGCAGTTTGATAGCTTGACGAGGAGTCTGTTACCAGTAGACTCGCTCTGTCACCAGACGTACCCCCAGAGCTGTTACAAGAAGATCTTAGGGTATATGCAGGCATCATCGACGGGCAGACGCTGGACCAACATCAGTTCTTCTACATCAGGTCTCCAACATCGTCACCAACATCCCGTCACCAACATCACGTCTCCAACATCACGTCTCCAACATCACGTCACCAACATCAGGTCTCCATCATCGCCACCAACATCACGTCACCAACATCACGTCTCCAACATCAGGTCTCCAACATCGCCACCAACATCGGGTCTCCAACATCAGGCCACCTCGCGAGAGTATAACGGATGCACGATAGAAAACGCGTATATAAACACGAACATTAATGTGTCAAGATTTACGAATGATGGTTCAGAGAAATGACTCTATTATTAACGGTGTCAAATAGTTTTGTCTAATTGGGTTAAAAGTGTAACATTTTTGGGGATGTAAAGTAACTAGGCCTAGAAAAAGTGGTCCTAGACAGTGTTCTTAGCTAGATGACTTCGGTCTCTAGCACAAACTTTTTCTTGAAATTTCTTACTATTTTATTTCATGCATGTGTCTATGTGATAAGTCGGTCCTGGTGATGAGTGTCCAGGTTTCCTGTTTGGTACCAGTGTATGGGTACATAATTTTTTTATATTTGCATGTCTTTTTATTTCATTAAAATGTTGTAATGTTAAGTAATGTTTCTGTTGTGGTAAGAGGGAGTCTTACTTTCAGTGTGTGCAGGGTGCATGGAGATTGACCCTGGCACTATTGTCTTGTGCGGTATATGGATTGGCCCACAAGTGTTGTGTTAACGTACGGTTCTATTGATGAGTCTTCATGTCTATTGTTGTATTTTTACCATGTTTTATAACTTGTATAACTCATACGTTTGGGTGTGGGTCATGAGGTACCCAGCAGATGTTTGGGGTATGCTCACTTAGGTATAATGTTTCCTGGTATTTTTAATTAGTTAGATTTAAATGTTAGAGTAGGAATATTACTTATATATATATATATTTTTTTTTTTCTCATGTTGCTGTTCATTTTTTTTGTATGTTTTGTTCTTTAGACCTTCTGAGGAAGACTTGCTAGCCTGCCTAGTGTGCAGGCAGGATATGTCATTGTTTCTTAGTATTCGTTATTACCATGTATTGTCACTCAGGGTTGTATTATGTAGCCTTGTGTTATTCCTTGTATTTTAACATTATATTACTTTTAGTTACTTGTAATTTTCCTGTTCCATTAGGAATTTTTTTTTTTATGTCATGCTAGTTTTAAGGCGATTTTTTGTTTTGGTCTTCCAGCCTTCTGAGGGAAGCCTTGCTGGACTGCCTTGGTGCAGTCGGGATTTGTTTTTTTTCATTGATACTTTATTGTCATATTAGGATATCGGAATGGTATCATGTGTGACGGTATCATTGCTTGTACTTTTGCCAAGGTATTTTTTTGTACTTTTGTTTCTTTCATTATACATTTATGTTTTGTTCTTACTGAAGTGTAACTGTATAATGTACTTTGCTTCATGTTAATTTAGTTAGCTTACTTTTATCATTATGTCACTGGCTATTTTTTTTTTCTTTTTAGGGTTAGTTGTGGTATTTTGGATGAGTTAGGATAAGACAAAATTGGGCTTAATTATCATACACCCGATTTTGTCTTAACTCCGGGGAAAGGGAGCTGTAACACCCAGGACCTCCCCCCCCTTAGAGTTCACACCCAGGGAAGCCTTCTCCAAGAGGTCAGCCCAGATGACCTCCGGTTTATCTTGTATATTGATTAAAAATTCCTGGGTTAGTCTTAGTCAGCATAGTTTCAAGTATGTAATATTTCATGCAAGGAAATTAGACTCCAGATTCTTATGTGTAAACATCCCTGGATCTCCCCCTTTTGGCCAGGTCAGAGGTCAGCCACACACGTAGTTAATAACTCCTCTCTTGAAGAGTGTATGGTGAATGTCAAACAAGCTTATTGAAATATTTCTTGAGTGTTTGTACACTTTTGGTGGGTAGCAACAGCAGATCTCCCCCTTCCCCCTGTGGGGAGTTGTATATAGAGGGCCTGTAGGAACATAGGAGAGCAGAGGGCGGTACACCGGGATCGAGAGCGGGGCTGTGAAGAACATCTCAGCCAGGGAGAGACAGATAGCTTAAGGTAATGTGTGTGATCTCTGAGTTTTTGTTCCATGTCCAAATTTCTTAACTTTTTGCCAGTGTTAGGATAGGATTTATAATTGGTGATTGACATAATTTTGGTCTCAATAAACTCGTTAAATTTCCCGTCTGTGTCAATTGTTGAATCCTCTTAGCCTTTTGGATATAGTGGCTGACAACCGTTTTCTTAATTAATGACAGTCATAGAAAGTACTCTCCTAGTCAAGCAATGTTTCTTGCCTCGTTGCTTGATATAGCTTCAATGGTCAAAGGCAGATGGTGGCAGCGTATTTAATCTCTGTGTTAGCATTTCCTTATTGGCAGTGTACCTTTGGTTCCGGTGTAACCATCATATGTCAGCTCATAACAGTGTTATCAAGTGCAACCGATGAGGAAGTGTTACTCAGGATAAGTAGTGTTCCATTATAGTGGTACATTTTAGGGTGGTGTTACAATAGAGTGGTGTTACATGTGGATAAGTGACCTGTGACCCCTTTGTTTCGGCGGGAAGGCTCAAATGAAGTGCTGAAGCCGCATGAAGCGACGTCTTGATTTTAATACTGGGTTCCTTCACTCTTCCGTGGGACAAGGCTGGAATCGCTAACAGAGATTTCACCCATAGTTTGACTGAAAGGCTCCCAGGGCAATCAGTGGCACCCAGGTGAGTGGGAGCAAAAACCTGCGGCGGTGGGTATGGTATGGTCAGCATCCTAGGGATCGACAGACACTAGTCTGTCGATCCCTGATCCGACAGACACTCATCTGTCGATGAGTGAGTCAGTCATCCACCATCCACCCCACTCCCTGTAACAACATCTCAAAGTACCAGAATATAATTTACTGACATGACAAGAGGACAATGCAATGAACAATAATGAAATGGATATTTCACAGTATACATGCTAGTAATACATCAGATACCTAAATGTATACATTCTACATCCTTATACCCAGATCATGTCCTATACAGCAATACGTAGCATTCCATACTATAAGCATATAATGGTGTTTTCCAAGTTACATGACATTAGGCTTCTGCCATTCACTACACTTCCAATATATCCACAAATACATGACAAATACCCTTAGTACTGGAATATAATATGCATAGGTATATTAGACATACATTGGCAATACACAATGTATACTAATATAGTGTCGAAAGAAGATTAAATAGATATAATAATATTTGTGATGCTAGGCTAATCAGCCAGGATATCATTATACAGTTTGAACGCATCATAAACCAGCCATAGTATGATCATACTGGTGCATGTGTAGTCATAACACTATCCTATCCAGATCAAGCTGTCCCGAATAATGGTGTCTTCAAGGTCGCCAACTAGGCTCGCTCTGCTCCACGGCCAAGTAATCAACACAGTTGTGAGTTTAAATTCCCCAGTCTAGTACCTTCACTATACTGGTGTGGTGCACAGTAACTCCCCCAACATAACACAATAACAAAATGGAGAGGAGTAAGTAAACACTAAAAATCGATGGATTTACTCACTGGTAATCTACACTGGACATAGGCAAAAATCTTCCACAAAAATCGTTAAATGGCAACTTTCCTGCAATTAATAAATCTGGCAACTTACCAGATCTTCACTTCATCTTTGGGTGATTTCACCGTCACCCAAAATATAATCACTGATACTCCTTATTCAGTATATTATTGCAATGAGTTTTGATGTCACTTCACACATAAATCAAGGTTAACACCTCCTCTATGTTTTACCTTATCCAACACAAGGGGGGGATTGGGAGAGCAAAATTATCTACCTTATCATCCGAATTCTGCTGATCGTAGATTCCGCCACAGCAGGGTTTCCCAGACTCCTATCGCCGCTTCCGAAGTTCTCAGGTCACTGTCGGCCTCTTAGCCCCTGGTGTCGTCCTTCATATCAACAAAGCTCTGCCCAAGATACTCCCGCAGGTGACGGCAGGTCTTCCACGTCGTCGGTGCACGTTAGCTGGCCAAATTGTATCCTGTGGCTGCCTATACGTCAGGTGAGCTCTCGAGCTCACATCCACCGGGCTCAGAGTACTAGCAGCTAGTCCCTCTCCTTTTGCGCTTTCAAGCAAAGACGCATGTTGTCATGCAACCTTGCCAGGGGCGCAACGCCATTGGTCAACTTCGCCAAGCCCTCGCCGCTGCCCAATCACGTCCCGGCTGGCGCTGCTCCCACAATGCATCGGGCCGCCCAGGGGGGCGGCAAAGCTCTTTTCTCCTTGGGTCCGCTCCGCCAGAATTATCCTGGTGTAGATGCCTGAATCCTTATAACAAACGGACAAAAATAGCAATTTCTCTCAAACGCGGTATCAGGCTTCCTCCTAAGTGTATAAAATCAACTCGCAATTTCCTCTAGTTATGTACAAATAGGGAGTCATGACTCTTATATGCGGAAAACTGAGGAATAAAGGACTGAACTTCGTCACACCATCTACACCACACACGACCATCATCACAGTAACCATCTACACCACACACGTCTATCATCACTGTAACCATCTACACCACACACGACCATCATCACTGTAACCATCTACACCACACACCACCATCATCACTGTAACCATCTACACTACACACGACCATCATCACTGTAACCATCTACACCACACACGTCCATCATCACTGTAACCATCTACACCACACACGACCATCATCACTGTAACCATCTACACCACACACGTCCATCATCACTGTAACCATCTACACCACACACCACCATCACAGTAACCATCAACACCACACACCATCATCACAGTAACCATATACACCACACACCACCACCATCACAGTAACCATCTACACCACACACGACCATCATCACTGTAACCATCTACACCACTCACCACCATCATCACAGTAACCATCTACACCACACACCATCATCACAGTAACCATCTACACCACACAGTAACCATCTACACCACACACCATCATCACAGTAACCATCTACACCACCATCAGCCAACCAGCCACCACTCCAGGGCCTTAGCTACTGCAACCCTTGAACCCAGTGGACACTGTCCAAGAGTGGCGTTGGTTCCATGTTGAATCAACGTTGATGGCGTTGCTCTTGAATATCAATGATTTGGTGTTGGGCTTAACGCCTATCAACATGTGGAAGTTTATTGAGGCCGCCACAACTGCCAACTAACCAACCAGCGAGTGTACTTTAATGCCCACACTCAGTGCCATCCACCAGAGACGCTCCTGTACCGCTCCCACCACATCCGCAATATGGCACAAAGACAAGATGGCAGGTGTGTGTAGTGTGACAGGTGTGGGGTGTGACAGATGTGGGGTGTGACAGGTGTGTGGTGTGACAGTTGTCCCACCAGTAGTAGTAGTAGTAGTTGGCAACCATCAGTCTCGGGTGTCCCACCACATCACGGTAAAGTCAATCCCACTTTTCTAAAAAAAATTTCCTTCACAAAATTGCCAGAAGTATTAAGTATAAACAGTAATTTCGTTTACTAACATATTCTACAAACAATGATGTTCCAGTGCATAAGAAAATTTTTCGGGAAAAAGACAAAACGCGACGATCGCCAGTCACCGTCGCCTCCACCGTCACCGTCACCGTCACCGTCGCCACCACCGTCACTCTCCTCACTGTGGGAGGAGTGGGCAGTCTTACATGGTTACAAGTGGCACCCCAAGTGCCTGCATGTCATCCTCCTGGTGACAGTGTTGCTGCTGGTCATACACACGCGAGTGATCTACAGGTCCGTCAAGCAGGTGCCCACGCGAGGCTCCTGCATCATGAGGGCCTGGTTCTCCCGTGGCAAGACCACCAAGCAGGCCCCCCAGGGCAGGTGCAGGAGGCTGAGGGGCTGGTTGCCCTGTGGCAAGACCACCGAGCAGGTCCCCCAGGGCAGGTGCAGGAGGCTCAAGGCCTGGTTCCCCTGTGGCAGGATCGTCAAGGGACTGTTCTCGAGAGTAAAGACCTGTTTGTCTTGGGGGAAGTCCTCAGAGACCGTGGCCCGCAGGTCACTCTGGTCGAGGGTCAAGACCTGTTTGTCCTGGGGGAAGTCCTCAGAGACCGTGGCCCGCAGGTCACTCTGGTCGAGGGTCAAGACCTGTTTGTCCTGGGGGAAGTCCTCAGAGACCGTGGCCCGCAGGTCACTCTGGTCGAGGGTCAAGACCTGTTTGTCCTGGGGGAAGTCCTCAGAGACCGTGGCCCGCAGGTCACTCTGGTCGAGGGTCAAGACCTGTTTGTCCTGGGGGAAGTCCTCAGAGACCGTGGCCCGCAGGTCACTCTGGTCGAGTATCAAGACCTGTGTGTCCTGGGGGAAGTCCACAGAGACCGTGGCCCGCAGGTCACTGTGGTCCACTTTGAAGACCTGTGTGTCCTGGGGAAGGAGCACCAAGCAGGTTCCACAGGGCCTGCTGACCTGGACGTGTCATCACTGGGTCTGCCTGCTGGTAATGGTGGTGCTACTGGTGAAAATCTGCGTCCTGCTGGTGCGGCAATACACTGCCTCCCGCCGGCGCAGACTGCAGCAGGTGCTGACGGAGGAGACAGACCAGAAGACAGACCAGAGGACAGACCAGAAGACAGACCAGAAGACAGTCCAGAGGACAGTCCAGCAATCCACGTGGACTCCGCCCAGCGACCCTTCATCAGGAGAGATGTACAGCCCATCGTGGGGTGTGAGGTCTGGCTGGAGGCGCCCCTCCTACAGGCTGCCCGAGTGGCTGCACGTCCTCCCCGGCTGTTATTACAGCCACTCCGCCTCCATCACCCCAGGGGTGCCCTGCGTCAGACATGACGAACACAGTACAACCCCATCCGGCGCTGGACACCCAACCAGCTATGTACATGACTTTAATGCCTTAATGATGCGCATTAGACTATGGATCGCCCGTTGGGGCTTCTCCCCTGGGGATGATAAACACTGACCGCCCACCCAGGCAGCCTAGCCTTTTGCTACCGTATGTCATAGGTTCGCTAGCGCGTGTGTCTTATGTTCCCTAGCACGCGTGTCTTATGTTCGCAAGTGCGCGTGTCTTATGTTCGCTAGTGCGTGTGTCTTATGTTCGCAAGTGCGCGTGTCTTATGTTCGCTAGTGCGTGTGTCTTATGTTCGCTAGTGCGTGTGTCTTATGTTCGCTAGTGCGTGTGTCTTATGTTCGCTAGTGCGTGTGTCTTATGTTCGCTAGTGCGTGTGTCTTATGTTCGCAAGCTCGTGTGTCTTATGTTCGCTAGTGCGTGTGTCTTATGTTCGCTAGTGCGTGTGTCTTATGTTCGCTAGTGCGTGTGTCTTATGTTCGCTAGTGCGTGTGTCTTATGTTCGCTAGTGCGTGTGTCTTATGTTCGCTAGTGCGTGTGTCTTATGTTCGCTAGTGCGTGTGTCTTATGTTTGCTAGTGCGTGTGTCTTATGTTCGCTAGTGCGTGTCTTATGTTCGCTAGTGCGTGTGTCTTATGTTCGCTAGTGCGTGTGTCTTATGTTCGCTAGTGCGTGTGTCTTATGTTCGCTAGTGCGTGTGTCTTATGTTCGCAAGCTCGTGTGTTTTATGTTCACTAGTGCGTGTGTCCTATGTTTGCTAGTGCGGGTGTCTTATGAACATAAGACACACTAGTGAACATAAGACACGCGCGCTAGCGAGCATAAGACACGCGCGCTGGCGAACATAAGACACGCGCGCTGGCGAACATAAGACACGCGCGCTGGCGAACATAAGACACGCGCGCTGGCGAACATATGACACGTACGCGCTGGCGAACATATGACACGTACGCGCTGGCGAACATATGACACGTACGCGCTGGCGAACATAAGACACGTACGCGCTGGCGAACATAAGACACGTACGCGCTGGCGAACATAAGACACGTACGCGCTGGCGAACATAAGACACGTACGCGCTGGCGAACATAAGACACGTACGCGCTGGCGAACATAAGACACGCGCGCTGGCGAACATATGACACGCGCCCTGGCGAACATATGACACGTACGCGCTGGCGAACATATGACACGTACGCGCTGGCGAACATAAGACACGTACGCGCTGGCGAACATAAGACACGTACGCGCTGGCGAACATAAGACACGTACGCGATGGCGAACATAAGACACGCGCGATGGTGAACATAAGACACGCGCGATGGCGAACATAAGACACGCGCGATGGCGAACATAAGACACGCGCGATGGCGAACATACGTGCGCTGGTGAACATAAGACACGTGCGATGGCGAACATACGTGCGTTGGCGAACATAAGACACGTGCGCTGGCGAACATAAGACACGCGCGCTGGCGAACATATGACACGCGCGCTGGCGAACATATGACACGCGCGCTGGCGAACATATGACACGCTCGCTGGCGAACATATGACACGCGCGCTGGCGAACATATGACACGCGCGCTGGCGAACATAAGACACGTGCGCGCTGGCGAACATAAGACACGTGCGCGCTGGCGAACATAAGACACGTGCGCGCTGGCGAACATAAGACACGTGCGCGCTGGCGAACATAAGACACGTACGCTGGCGAACATAAGACACGCGCGCGCTGGCGAACATAAGACACGCACGCGCTGGCGAACATAAGACACGCACGCGCTGGCGAACATAAGACACGCACGCGCTGGCGAACATAAGACACGCACGCGCTGGCGAACATAAGACACGCACGCGCTGGCGAACATATGACACGCGCGCTGGCGAACATATGACACGCGCGCTGGCGAACATATGACACGCACGCGCTGGCGAACATATGACACGCGCGCTGGCGAACATATGACACGCGCGCTGGCGAACATATGACACGCGCGCTGGCGAACATATGACACGCGCGCTGGCGAACATATGACACGCGCGCTGGCGAACATATGACACGCGCGCTGGCGAACATATGACACGCGCGCTGGCGAACATAAGACACGCGCGCGCTGGCGAACATAAGGCACGCGCGCTGGCGAACATAAGGCACGCGCGCGCTGGCGAACATAAGACACGCGCGCGCTGGCGAACATAAGGCACGCGCGCTGGCGAACATAAGGCACGCGCGCGCTGGCGAACATAAGGCACGCGCGCTGGCGAACATAAGGCACGCGCGCTGGCGAACATAAGGCACGCGCGCTGGCGAACATAAGGCACGCGCGCTGGCGAACATAAGGCACGCGCGCTGGCGAACATAAGGCACGCGCGCTGGCGAACATAAGACACGCGCGCGCTGGGGAACATAAGACACGCGCGCGCTGGGGAACATAAGACACGCGCGCGCTGGGGAACATAAGACACGCGCGCGCTGGCGAACATAAGACACGCGCGCGCTGGCGAACATAAGACACGCGCGCTGGCGAACATAAGACACGCGCGCTGGCGAACATAAGACACGCGCGCGCTGGCGAACATAAGACACGCGCGCGCTGGCGAACATAAGACACGCGCGCGCTGGCGAACATAAGACACGCGCGCGCTGGCGAACATAAGACACGCGCGCGCTGGCGAACATAAGACACGCGCGCGATGGCGAACATAAGACACGCGCGCGATGGCGAACATAAGACACGCGCGCGATGGCGAACATAAGACACGCGCGCGATGGCGAACATAAGACACGCGCGCGATGGCGAACATATGACACGCACGCGCTGGCGAACATATGACACGCGCGCTGGCGAACATATGACACGCGCGCTGGCGAACATAAGGCACCCGCGCTGGCGAACATAAGGCACCCGCGCTGGCGAACATAAGGCACCCGCGCTGGCGAACATAAGACACCCGCGCTGGCGAACATAAGACACCCGCGCTGGCGAACATAAGACACCCGCGCTGGCGAACATAAGACACCCGCGATGGCGAACATAAGACACCCGCGCTGGCGAACATAAGACACCCGCGATGGCGAACATAAGACACCCGCGATGGCGAACATAAGACACCCGCGCTGGCGAGGGTGTCTTATAGGTGTCTTATATAGAAACAAATCAACAAAAACATAAACCACATGTCTCCTAGCTATATTTCTTTGTCTTTCTAGAGAATGTAATTTAAGCTTTGACAATCTTTCTTCATATGACAGGTTTCTATTTTGGGGTATTAACTTTGTTATCCTCTGCTGGACGCATTCTAGTAAATTTATATCCATGCTGTGGATATACTGTGACCAAAAGTGAAGTGCATATATATCTAAATGGAGCCTACCCAGAGCAAGATATATCTGAAGAACAATTAACCGATATCTTAATTATTACTAATGTTTCAATACATAAATCCCAGTGTTCTGTTTGCCTTATTACGAACATTTATTCATTGATTTTTGTTTTGTTTTAAATTCTTACTAATCATAACTCCCAGATCCCTTTCATAATTCGACTTCATAATCTCAGCACCATGCATGCATCTAGCTTATATCTTGTAACTCGATCTATCGTCATTACCTATCCTTTAAACCTCACATTTGTCAGTATTAAACGGCATGCGCCAATCTTTTGACCATATTTCAGTACCCAATTTATATCGTTCGATCGATCAGTTTAGACCTCCTTGTATCATGTATCATCATACATGATGATATACTGATACACACTACTGGGTATGCTGATGATATAATGATACACACTACTGGGTATGCTGATGATATAATGATACACACTACTTGTTATGCTAACATGCAGAACACTCATAAGTCTGTATTAGTCTCATGTCAGGACTTAGGTTTAGTCATATCTCAGCAGAGGAAACAAAGATACTAAACGGGTGTCCACCCAGGCAGGGAGGGAGGAGCTGTTCACAAGATCCAACTGTATGATGGCTCCCAGCTTGACTATGTTAACAGATTCAAATACCTTAAAATTTGCCTTGTATTGTCCTTTTGTATTCAAACTCTGTCGTCAGTATAAAGAGGGGCTCCATAAGCCCTCTTGGAGATTTGCAGGTTATCACTCAGGCTATGGTACCAATGTCACAATTGTCAAAATGATGTACCTTGCATACATCATATCTTTAGTGGATTATGCTGCACCTCTGCTTGCCTTGATGACTGAAAGTAAGCTTAAAGGGCTTGAAAACTTGCAGAACGAAGCCTTGGAGATAATCTTTGTATGCCCCTAGTACCACAAAGATACTTAACATGAGGAAGGAACTTAATATTCCGAGCGTTGTTTATCGTGTTACTGAAATTAACTGTCAAATTGGTATAAAAATGCTAAGGCTAGCTCATCCTAACTCTTGCACAGAAGCCTTCCAGAATGTCTTTATTGAAGGTCAACATTGTTTCATGTGGCACTGTATCAAAAGCTTTGCTAAAGTCAAGGTACACAACATCACAATCCTTACCACTATCAACTGCCTCAACTATGGTGGAATAAAAAGAGAGCAAATTTGTTGAACATGAACGGCCATGTGTAAAACCATGTGTTGCGATTTAACCCCATTGATTCTAAATCTTTGTTTCCTTTGGTTAGAAATTATTCGCACACCCTCCGTCACTATGTGATGGAGTGCGAAAAGATACGTGAATTTAGAGACAATTCTATAACCAATGTTCCAGCGATGTGTCAATATTTCATTCAAAATGATCTGCTACCAAAAATTTTAGCCAAATATCCCCAGTTTGCTAACTGTAGGTAGTAACTAAGTGATTGTGACGTATCCACCGCTGCCCACTGGATGGGGGGCGGTGTGCAGGACAAACATAAATTTTGACACTAGCTCTCCACATATGTCAGTTGCTTAATTTAGAACCTGTACTTGAGGTCGATCTTGAACCCATTGTTGATGTGACGACTTATATTGAATTTTGTAACTAGCTCATCAAGATTGTAACTTGCTTAGCAAAATGTGTTGTGGGGTACAGTCCCTGAAACCATTATGTGCCTCTGTAACCCTTTCCACTATCGCCCACAAGATGGGTATGGGGTGCATAATAAATGAACTAAACTAACTAACTAACTTTGGTATAGCCATGCCCTAATTCAGCTTAATATAGAATCCACAATATAGTGAGCCTCTATCTTTTTAATCAGTCTTTCATGTGGCACTGTATCAAAAGCATATATTATGAGTGGGAAGTCCGTATAAACAACTGGGCCTCTACCCCCTTCAATCCGAACTATTTTCCTTGCTTCTTGCACTGAAATGTGTACAAGTCTCTAAACTGATACATTAATTGTGACTCTTTATCATCCTTAATTGCTCTCAACTCTTTAAAACATACTGTAACATGCACGTGTCTGAAGCTAGACTGAAATACAACAAAATTATTAATGATAACAAGAGACTTCGAACTAGGTACCTCACAGGAAGGTGTCCTAAGTCCTACCTTATTTAATATCTTAATTAATAAACACGCTGTTAAACTCAGTACCGAGCAAACTCAACGTCCACATCATTATAGCTATGCTGAGGATATTGTTGGAAATTTCCAACACTAATACAATACTGTTGTATTATTATAAAATATTACTAAAATCTACTAATTACTGTAGTAACTAAAATTAACTAACAGTAGTGTTTATTTGAACTAATAATTGTATCTGTACAATAATGCTGGAATTCTTACGTAACCAAACGCCAGTATTGCGTCAGATTCTACCAAGTTAAACACATTTATATCCAGTGTGTTAGAGAATTGAGTGTGATTCTCTAAAATCAGCAGTTTTCCGTGTGATAGTTATTTACCGATAACATAACTCCCAAATAATGCCAAATCGAGAGTTTTTAGTTACAACTATTATCAAGTAATGAATTTAACGTCACGCGTGAATGCCATGGAGAGAACTAAAATCATCTCCATTTCTCGTTTACCATCGTAAGACAAGAAAATAATAATATTTAGCTCCCTAGAATTACAACCCAGTCTTTATCAAAGCATTTTAGCCACAACTGCGCGAAATAATATTATTTGTGATAAATAATTTCTTTGGCGAATGCGGGACGCCGGGGAGAGGGAGAAGCCATTGTTGTGGTGGTAGACGCCAGCTCAAGGAGAAGTCGCCTGTGTGCGGCGTGAAGACTGGTTGCGGAATTGAGCAACTCGTTTGGTGTCAGAGTCTAGGATACGTTGTGGTGAATTGTCAGCAAGATTTAACCTGACATTCAGCCCGGAACTAGTTAATTTGTTCTACGTGATCCATCGTGACCGGCCAAATAAGTGCGTCGACATCCAAGCCAAGCTAGCCACCACGTGTTCGCCATTGTGACGCGAGTTTCGGCAAGCTTCAACTTATACAGTGCCCTATTAGCTAAGTACTTATATAACTCCCTTTTGATGCATCATTAGAGACTGTATATAGCAGGGTAGCTTGTCGTCACGTCGAGCGACATAAATAAACCACATGTTAGTATTTTAAATTAATTTTATTCCCAATTTCTTGAATACAGATATTTAGTAGCCTAGTACATTGTTTCGTAATATCCCTTAATTTACAGCTCGCGTGTGAGGAATTCCACGAGCTGTTACTTTACCCGTGTTATTCATCTCCCAGTGTTCTACGAGGAATTCCGGAGATTCCGAGGATGATTCGTAACTGATGTCTTTGAAAACGTCTTCAAGCTAAGACTTTTCGTATTTCTTTGATTATTCAAATTATCAGTATTTTGATTGTCATTTATGTTGTGCGCACTGGAGATAATACGTGTTTATTATAATTATTAATTTCTGACATTCATGATCTATATTCTTATTGGTGATAAATTTTCTATTGATTCTCTAATTGGTCTTAAGATTAGGTTATTACACAATGAACTGGTGTACGAACCACACTAGTTCCTAGACATATATGAAGTTCTAGCAATAACCCCCCAATGTAGGTGTTTGAGGCTTTGATTCAAGTAAATTATTTATACAGCCCATTAATTATTCAAGTGATTATATTTCCTAATATTTATCCATAGTCCCTGGTTCTTACAGGAATTTCTAATGATCACATTTTATTAGTTTCCCTCTTTACTATAAAAGCAGGTGGTCCTTCGTAATTGATTTCATTACTTTAATAATTAAATAAATAGAGTCAAGCCCCAAATGTCCCACAGATATAATGATACACACCACTGGGTATGCTGATGATATAATGATACACACCACTTGGTATGCTGATGATATAATGATACACACCTGTTACGACCCTGGGTTCTCCAGTGGAAACCAGAGGTCAAAATTGAGCTATTAAACTTTCTGGTAGTACAGTTGAGTGCATCTCGAGCGGCAATTGTTTGTATCTTCCCTGCCAGACGTAAGACTATTATTGTTTCTCAAAGAGCATTTAAAGACTGAGCTGGGGGTTGATTATTAAATAATAACATAGGCACCAACTTTGCTTACTAATACTTTCTAATCATTTGTAAAGTAACAATACGTTGCATAGGGGAAGATCTTTAATGTGCTTAGCTGCACGATCAATTAGGCGCCTTCCGGCACCACGACATGGGAGGCCTAGCTGGTCGCTAGGAGGTTCTTGTCTGGCTGGCGTTCGTGCGGACGAGACCTACTCTGTGGCTGCACCCCTAATCTCCTCCCTTCTCCTCTTACTTATTTCCCTTACCTTAAGTTCCTGTACCATTAAGTTAAGTATTGTATGATTTCTAAGTGTACCTACTCTGGTAGTAACGATTGGTGAGACCTGGGGGTAGTAGTTGCCAGTGTTTTGGGTAACCCTAAGTGTTGTGTTTTGTATTAGGGTACCACGTGGTGTCTCTACCCCAAGCTGCATCCAGCTTCAGTGTTTATCCAGTAGTACTTTACCCTAGCTTGTTATTAGTGTAAACCTTGTATCCTGCCTATGTGGACCAAGGCTTTTAACGTAAGATAGTGTGGTAAAGTTATTATTATTATTGTTATTGGTGTGAGTGTATATGGGGGGTTGTTAAGGGGTTAATAAATAAGTACATGAATTACAGAGTGTCCCTTCTTCCAGTGTGGGAGTGCATTGATCAACCCTTAGACTAACATATATGGTCTAGTAGCAAGTTATTACTACTGTGGATGGTTTGTTTTGGGGGCCGGGCCTTTTAGCTCTCCCATATTTGATACTCTGTCTTCTAACTACCCTTACCTCTTAATAGTACCAGACCCCCATAGAAGCCCACACACCATTATTTATAACAAGTGGGGGCCTGTCCGGGAGGAACATTATAAGTGTAAAAAATTAGATTCTTGAGTGCCAAAACTAAAATTTTTTGTTTTCCGCAGAAGGGTTGTGTGCTAGCCTAGGGTCCAGCTCATCTAGCAAAGGACATTCTTGCACTGACTGGACACCCAGCTGGATCCCTTCACGATTAAGGTTAGTGTGGCCTTGTGTTAGGGGCCGTGCAAATTTTTGTTTTTTTCCAATTTTTATTTTTTAATTTTTTCTTTGGCTGGGAGCTAAAATTGTTAGTGATGTCATCTGAAATGCAGAGACTGGCAATGGAGCCTTCAGTGGTAGAGATAAAGAAACCTAAAAAGTCTAATTTAGTGTAGTTAGGCAAGGAATTTGGCCTAGAATTAAATGACGCGGATAAAAAGTGGACTTTGGTGAATGAAATATTACAACATTGTATTGATGAAGAACTATTGGCAAGTGATACACCTTTATGCCAGCCTAGCCAAGCAGAAAGTGCAACTCATAGGGATAGAGAATTAGCTTTAGAGTTAGCAAAAATAAAATTAGAGGAGCAAAGACTCAAAACCGAGGAGGCTAGAATTAGAGCGAATGCCACTGGACCTCCACCTGCCGGGGATTCAAACCCCAGGCATTATGAGAAAAAGCATAATTTGCCTGAATTTTCCGAGTCGGACCCTGAAAGGTTTTTCAACCATTTTCAGAGATTGGCCATGTCCATGAACTGGCCAAAGGAATAGTGGGTGAAAATCCTACAGGGAAGACTTAGGGGTAAAGCACAAGATATTTTTATAAACATGCCTGACGACGAGTGTTTTGAATATGATAAAGTCAGGGAATGTATTTTGCGGGCATATGAAATAACTCCTGAAGCTCACCGCCAAGTTTATCGCAACCTTAGGCCTACTCACAACCAACCGCTCACTGAATTTGTTAGTGATCAAATTAGATTGTTTGATAGATGGATTCGCTCGGCGAAAGCCGAAACATACGAGGCTCTCAGGAACTTAGTTTTAATGGAGCATTTTATAGATATTATGCCAGAGAATGTTTCACAGTACATTGAAGGAAGGATAGAGTTAAATTCTAAAATAGGGGATTTGGCCAAGTTGGCAGAAAACTACCAATTGGCGGGCAAAAGGCCCAATAAAAATAATTATACCCCACAGAGTAGCAAAACTTATACCCACAGCCAGTCCAGACCAGCTCATTCTAACCCTTTAACTAATGCACCTTCTGTTTCAGACATAACTAATCCTGTTAAAGTGTCTAGCCCCACGGCACCTAAGGGTGAACCGAAGGGTAATTCTGTTAGTAATGTCTCTTCTCCCCGACGTTTTTGTGGTCACTGTAATCGTCCAAACCACACTATTAGCCGTTGTTGGCAACTGTACCCGGAAAAAAGACCCAATGCTCTAGTTGTGACAGGGCTTGAGGCCTTCGGAAGGGTTAGGGAGTAAGACCTCCAACCCACAGTGGTTGGACTTGCTTACCCCATTCTTATCGAAAGGGAGACTACTTTTGTCTGAGGTTTCTTCCTGGAAGGGCGTGGTGATCTTCCGAGACACCGGTGCCATCCAGACTTTAATTTTAGAGAGTGCGTTGCAAGGTGCCGACACTCTTGACACTGGAGAGGTGGTACTGGTCGAGGGTGTCACTAGTGATACTCGAGCAGTACCCCTCCATAAGGTTACCCTGGAATCTGATTTCCACAAGGGTGTTTGTACAGTCGGAGTCACTTCATACCTACCTTTCCCTAATGTTGATGTAATAGTTGGTAATGATTTAGCAGGGGATAAGGTAGGGGACTCCAGACTGCCTATTATGTTGCCTACCTCTAAGGTTTGCCTGGATCCACCCGCCGCAGAGGATAATGTTGTGTACCCTGCGTGCGCAGTGACCAGGTCTATGGGACTTAAATGTAAGGGCAGCCCTGTGCTTGCCAAGGTGATAAATCCCGAGGACACAAGGAACTTTCCGAGTGGTGAAAACCAAGTGGACCTTGCGGACACATTCATGGCCCGACTCGATGACGTGGCCGAGGACATTGTGGAGAGCCTGCCACCGCCATCTACCGAGAGTAGTGGGGAGGTGGAGGAGAACACTGTTGAGCCTCGGCCAATAGCATCTGACCAAGGCCTAGATGCCTCCTTGAGTGAGTTACAGAAAGCTGACCCCACTCTTGCAGATTGTCATGAGACAGCTGTCTCTATGGAGGAAATTGTAGACGCAGCAACTGGGTACTACTACAATGATCGGATTTTGATGAGAAAATGGAGACCACAGAGTGCTCCCTTGTCAAATAAGTGGGAGGTAGTCCACCAGGTTATGTTGCCGACCTGCTATAGGGAAAGAGTTTTGGCAGCTGCTCATGATGATCCTATGGGGGGACATCAAGGTATAAATATTACGTATCACAAAATTTTAAAGTATTTTTTCTGGCCCAAGCTGAAAAGCGATGTGGCAAAATTTTGTAATGCCTGTATTGTTTGTCAACTGGTAGGGAAACCAAACCAGACTCCACCTAAAGCTCCTCTAAAGCCTATTGTCGTGCCAGAGGAACCATTTTCTCATGTGGTAATGGACAGTGTTGGACCATTACCAAGAACTAAGTCTGGTAATATTTACATAATCACAATGATGTGTATCACTACTCATTACCCAGAGGCTTTTGCTGTAAGGAACATCCGAGCAAAAACTGTTGTTGCTCGTATGTTGCAATTTTTTTCCACTTTTGGACTGCCTCGGGTCGTGCAAACTGACAATGGTACTAATTTTAAGTCTGATATTTTTGAGCAATTTTGTAAGGAACATGGAATAACTCATAAGGTTTCCAGCCCATACCATCCACAGAGTCAGGGGGTAATTGAACGTTTCCATCTAACTTTGAAGCAGATGTTGAAGACATCGTGCGAGAGTTCCCACACCTTCTGGGATGAGAATTTACCGTATGTTTTGTTTGCGGCTAGAGAGGGATTACAAAGTTCACTGGGTTGTTCTCCTTTTGAGTTAGTCTTTGGCCATAAAGTTCGTGGACCCTTGCAAATGTTACAGGAGAATCTGTTAGGGAACATAACGTTAACCGAAGGTTCGGCTTTCTTTGCGCAACACCACCAGAGACTCAAGGACTGCAAGGCGGCTGCATTAAAGTATCTTGGCAAGACCCAAGAAAAGATGAAAGAACGTAACGATGCTAAATCTAAGTTACGGGTATTTCAGCCTGGTGACCCTGTCCTGGTATTAAAGCCTCGACTAGGGAACACTATGTCCCACAAGTACGAAGGCCCCTACATTGTGACAGAAAAGACTGGGGACCTCACGTACAAAGTGAGGCACTCTGACAAACGTAACCAGGTAATGCTCATACATGTAAATCGACTGAAGAAGTTCCAGGGCCCCAGGCCCATTGCACTAACCAATGTTTCCATTTCCAGTGAGAGAGATGATTGTTCTGGGGACCCAACTAATCTCATTTTCAATAATTCTAGTTCTGTGAATGCTGTGGAGGAAGGACTGTCCCATTTGCAGATGGCCCAACGTGAAGAGGTGCAGTCGTTGGTTGATGAATTCTCCAGTCTGTTCGGGGAGGTCCCGACCCAGACTGATGCCATTTGCCATGATGTCGAGTTGACGGACTATACTCCCATTCGCCTTCAACCCTATCGGATGAATCCAGAAAAGAAGGCCATCGTACGGAAGGAGGTCGACTTCTTGCTCCAGCACGGCCTCATCCGGCCGAGCCAGGGCTCTTGGTGCTCGCCCTGCCTTTTGGTCCCCAAACCAGACGGCTCCTGGCGATTATGCACCGACTATCGGCAGCTCAACAAGGTGACCATTGTGGATGCCTATCCGCTGCCCCTCCTCGAGGACTGCATCGACGAGTTGGGAAATGCCAGGTACGTTTCGAAATTCGACCTCTCGAGGGGGTATTATCAAATCCCACTCACTGAACGTGCTAAACAACTAACTGCGTTTGTGACACCCGAGGGTGTTTTTGAGTATCAAGTGTTACCGTTCGGCTTGCGTAATGCCCCTGCCACGTTCCAGAGACTCATGAACTCTCTGCTCGCTAAGGTGCCAAATTGTCGGGCGTATTTAGATGATATCGTGCTCTTTGACAGTAATTGGGCTGACCACATAGCTAGGTTACGCCAGTTGTTTGCAATCTTGAAAAGGGCAAATCTTACCTTAAATGCTAGAAAGTGTCATTTTGGCCAAGGCACAGTGACGTACCTCGGTTATGAAGTGGGCCAAGGAAAAGTGTTACCTCGGCAAGATAAAATCAGTGCCATTCTGGAGTATCCAGTACTAAAGTCTAAAAAGGATGTTCAAAGATTTATCGGTATGTGTGCGTACTAACGACGTTTTTGTCAGAACTTTTCCAGTGTTGCCACTCCTCTCACAGACTTGTTGTGGAAAGCCGTTAAATTTAAGTGGTCATCAGACTGTGCAGAGGCATTTAAAAATTTGAAATTGATCTTAGCTTCCGCCCCAGTGCTTGCTAGTCCAAGGTTCGACCGACCGTTTAAAATTCATGTTGACGCGTCTGACTCGGGTGCTGGTGCAGTGTTGTTGCAAACTGGGGATGATCAGGTGGAACACCCAGTATATTATTACTCTGTGAAATTCGACAAGGTGCAACGCAATTATTCAGTGGTAGAAAAAGAGGCGTTGGCGCTAGTGTTAACATGTAAAAAGTTCGAAGTTTACCTCACAGGTAATATAGTGGAAGTGTACACGGACCATAACCCACTAGTCTTCCTGACTCAGATGAAGGGTAAGAATAAACGCATCCTCAGGTGGGCGTTGTACCTACAGGACTTCAATCTTTCCATTACCCACCTACCGGGCAGACTCAACGTGATAGCCGACGCTCTGTCCCGGTTGCCTGAATAACATTCATCTGAGCCACAGAAAGGCATTTACCAACTGTTATGCTTTAGTTAATTTTTTTTTTAGGTTCTCCTGTGACATTAAATATTCCGTGTCCAATTTATTTACTTCCCTGTTCTTTTATTTTTTTTGTGTATGTTTTTTTTTTCTTTCAGAGAACTCCTTTGTATTTTTTTTGCAGAGAAATTGTTTTTGATTGATTTTTTGTTTTTGTCATATGTTTTTTCTTTTTATTCTCTGTATACTCTTACAAAAAAAAATATGACTACTATTCTAGTAGTCACATATTTTTTTCTCTGAAGGGGGGAGGAGTGTTACGACCCTGGGTTCTCCAGTGGAAACCAGAGGTCAAAATTGAGCTATTAAACTTTCTGGTAGTACAGTTGAGTGCATCTCGAGCGGCAATTGTTTGTATCTTCCCTGCCAGACGTAAGACTATTATTGTTTCTCAAAGAGCATTTAAAGACTGAGCTGGGGGTTGATTATTATATAATAACATAGGCACCAACTTTGCTTACTAATACTTTCTAATCATTTGTAAAGTAACAATACGTTGCATAGGGGAAGATCTTTAATGTGCTTAGCTGCACGATCAATTAGGCTCCTTCCGGCACCACGACATGGGAGGCCTAGCTGGTCGCTAGGAGGTTCTTCTCTGGCTGGCGTTCGTGCGGACGAGACCTACTCTGTGGCTGCACCCCTAATCTCCTCCCTTCTCCTCTTACTTATTTCCCTTACCTTAAGTTCCTGTACCATTAAGTTAAGTATTGTATGATTTCTAAGTGTACCTACTCTGGTAGTAACGATTGGTGAGACCTGGGGGTAGTAGTTGCCAGTGTTTTGGGTAACCCTAAGTGTTGTGTTTTGTATTAGGGTACCACATGGTGTCTCTACCCTAAGCTGCATCCAGCTTCAGTGTTTATCCAGTAGTACTTAACCCTAGCTTGTTATTAGTGTAAACCTTGTATCCTGCCTATGTGGACCAAGGCTTTTAACGTAAGATAGTGTGGTAAAGTTATTATTATTATTGTTATTGGTGTGAGTGTATATGGGGGGGTTGTTAAGGGGTTAATAAATAAGTACATGAATTACAGAGTATCCCTTCTTCCAGTGTGGAAGTGCATTGATCAACCCTTAGACTAACATATATGGTCTAGTAGCAAGTTATTACTACTGTGGATAGTTTATTTTGGGGGCCGGGCCTTTTAGCTCTCCCATATTTGATACTCTGTCTTCTATCTACCCTTACCTCTTAATAGTACCAGACCCCCATAGAAGCCCACACACCATTATTTATAACAACACCACTGGGCATGCTGATGATATAATGATACACACCACTGGGTATGCTGATGATATAATGATACACACCACTGGGTATGCTGATGATATAATGATACACACCACTGGGTATGCTAATGATATAATGATACACACCACTGGGTATACTGATGATATAATGATGCACACCACTGGGTATGCTGATGATCTAATGATACACACAACTGGGTATGCCGATGATATAATGATACAGACAACTGGATATGCTGATGATATGATGATACACACAACTGGGTATGAGGATGATATAGATACACACCACTGGGTATGCTGATGATATAATGATACACAACACTGGGTATGCTGATGATATAATGATACAACTGGGTATGATGATGATATAATGATACACACAACTGGGTATGATGATGATATAATGATACACACCACTGGGTATGATAACACGCAGAACACTCATAACTCTGTATTAGACTCATGTCAGGACCTAGGTTTAATTATCTCAGCAGAGAAAACAAAGATACACAATCGGCGCCCACCCAGGCAGGGAGGAGCAGTTCGCAAGATGCAACTGTCTGATGGCTCCCAGCTTGACTATGTAAACAGATTCAAATACCTTGGCCTTGAGGTACCACTGTATGGTCCTGTTGTATTCAGACTCTGTCGTCAGTATAAAGAGAGGCTCCGAGCTCTCAAGGCTGTTGCAGGTTATCACTCAGGCTATGGTGCCAATGTCAGAATTGTCAAAATGATGTACCTTGCATACATCAGATCTTTAGAGGATTATACTGCACCTCTGCTCTTTTTGATGCCTGAAAGAAAGCTTGGAGGGCTTGAAAAATTGCAGAACGAAGCCTTGAGGATAATCCTTGGGTGCCCTCGTACCACAAAGATACTTAATATGAGAAAGGAACTTAATATTCCGAGCGTTGTTGATCGTGTTACTGAAATTAACTGTCAAATTAGTATTAAAATGCTTAGGCTAACTCATCCTAGTCCTTGCACAGAAGCCCTCCAGAATTTCTTTATTGAAGATCAGCATTGTTCCAAATGGATAACAAAAACTGGAACTCAACTCAGAATGTATCAGGTTCACAATTTGTACCAAGGGAAACAACAACGGCACTTTCCTGCACCGTGGGAGGTTACACCCTTTCCAGTTTTAATCCCTCCCTTTCCACCCAAGAAGCAAATTAGAGATAAGCCCAAGCTTCGTCTTGAGGTAAAGCTCAACCGGTCCGTCTAATTACCACAAGCTTCACAAAGCTTCCTGGCAATATGTTGGTAATGAATAAATATGATATATTTACTCATTATAATGTTGGTGCTGAATGTACAACACGAGAAAACATAATTTTAATCTAAAAAAGTATATTTTTATTAAGAAATTAGACGAAAATAAAGAGCTGGTGACACCAAATAAAGTCGACGATCCAAGCGTCGGTTAGGTTAGGTTAGATTTGGTTTGGTTAAGTTAGGTAAGGTTAGGTTAGGTTAGTTTAGGTTAGGTCAGCCTAACCTAACATATCATATTTATTCATTACTAACGTATTGCCAGGAAGCTTTCTGAAGCTTTGTGAAGCTTGTGTAGCTTGTGGTAATTAGACGGACCCAGCTCAATGCCTTAAGCCATATTGATGCTCTGTCCACAGAGCATTCTCTCTCTCAAATCATATGCACTGATGGTTCCCTACACCGCACCACGGGTGCAGCTGGAAGTGCAGTTATTCTGACAATGGGCGATGGCCTATACTTTGAGTGGGGAGTCCGTATAAACAACTGGGCCTCTACCCTTCAGACCGAACTATTTGCCTTGCTCCTTGCACTGAAATGTGTACAAGTCTCCAAACTCGATACATTAATTGTAAGTGACTCCTTATCATCCTTAAATGCTCTCAACTCTTTAAGACATAACTGTAACATGCTCGTGTCCAAAGCTAGACACAAATACAACAAAATTATTAAGGATGGTAACAGAGTCCATTTCATGTGGTCTCCATCTCATGTTGGCCTCCAAATGCATGATAGAGCTGATAAGTTAGCCAAAGAATCTGCTTTTAAAGGAGACGTATGAGTATAACCTTGGATTGTCAATGAGTAATCTGAGAGCAGCAGTACACCGAGAACTTCAACAAGATCTTGTAGATCTGAGGCAAAGTGAAATTGACACCAGTAATTCCATCTATCATCATACTATCATGCAAGAGGAGCCACACATCTATGGATCATCCAATAAAATCAGCAGACTTCTAGATGTTACTACTGTTCGGCTTAAACTATGTTACAACTCTCACTGGGATTTCTAATTATCTGCTGATGTAGACCTAACCAAATGTAAACTGGGTCAACAAGCACACCCTCTGTCACAATGTGATGGAGTGCCAAAAGACTTGAATTGACTTGAATTGAATTGAATTCAAAGACAATTTTATAATAAATGTTCCAGAGATGTTTAAATATTTCATTCAAAATGATCTGCTACCAGAAATCTTAGCCAAATATCCCCTATTTGCTAACTAAGACAAGTAATTGATAAGTAAGTTGTCTCGCCAATTATATATACGAGGGAATGATTCAGGGTCGAGGGATGAAATGTGCATTGCTGCCCTCACCTGTGACGTCACAGCATCATCCGCGCCAGTATCAACAGAGCGGCCATTTTGTCGTTAGTGCAGTCAGCAGACAGAGGACAAACTCTTCATGCAAATATTATAGTAAGTAAACACTTATAATTTATAATATTATTTGATTCTAGTGCTGGCTATAGTGCTTGTGTATGTGGAGGCGAGGGGCAGTGCAAGTGTATGGAGAGGCGAGGCCGGGCAGTGCAGGTGTATGGAGAGGCAAGGCCGTGCAGTGCTAGTGTATGTGGAGGCGAGGGGCAGTGCAAGTGTATGGAGAGGCGAGGCCGGGCAGTGCAGGTGTATGGAGAGGTGAGGCCGGGAAGTGCTAGTGTATAGAACTGAGGACTCAAGCCCCAGGGCCTGGGCACGGGGGCCTGAGCACTGCTGAGGGTTAGCCAACATGAGAGGGTTGTGTTGATTGCCTGAAATTATTTAAATTGTTTAATGATTTGAATGGCATTTTTCAAGTTACGTTTTTAAATTACTGAACTAGGCTCTAAGCTAGGCTAGGCTAGGCTGTCTGCAGGTGCATTCAGTGTGTGTATGATGCCTGGTGTTAAAAAATTATTTCTTACTCGTTCATGCTCTCATTTAGATGTTTGTCCTCGACGAGGTTCAGTCTTGTGACTGGTGTGCGGCACGTTTCTGTTGAAATGTAGGAAATGTAGTCTTTTCGAGACTACATTTCAAATATTACCTAACATACACGGCTACTCCCCCCTCCTTGTCTAATATATCTATCTGTGTGAAATAGATTAAATCCATTTATTTGATATTCAGCTAATATTTCTCTATTTTCTACATTCATCCATGTTTTGGTAAGTGCAATAATATGTATTGTTTCATTGCAGATAAGAGATTCCAGATCGTTCCAGATTTCTGAAGTACTGAAATGAACACCATACAAACTCTTTATACTGACAACAGAGTCTGAATACAAAAGGACAATACAAGGCAAATTTTAAGGTATTTGAATCTGTTAACATAGTCAAGATGGGAGCCATCATACAGTTGGATCTTGTAAACAGCTCCTCCCTGCCTGGGTGGACACCCGTTTAGTATCTTTGTTTCCTCTGCTGAGATATGACTAAACCTAAGTCCTGACATGAGACTAATAGAGAGTTAAGAGTGTTCTGCATGTTAGCATAACAAGTAGTGTGTATCATTATATCATCAGCATACCCAGTAGTGTGTATCATTATATCATCATGTATGATGATACATGATACAAGGGGGGGGGTCTAAATTGATCGATCGAACGATCTAAATTGGGTACTGAAATATGGTCAAAAGATTGGCGGATGCCGTTTAATACTGACAAATGTAAGGTTTAGAGAATAGGTAATGACGATAGAGTTACAAGATATAAGCTAGATGCATGCATGGTGCTGAGATTGTGAAGTCGAATTATGAAAGGGATCTGGGAGTTATGATTAGGAAGAATTTAAAACAAGACAAAAATCAATGAATAAATGTTTGTAATATGGCAAACAGAACACTGGGATTTATGTATTGAAACATTAGTAATAATTAAGATATCGATTCATTGTTCTTCAGATATATCTTGCTCTGGGTAGGCTCCATTTATATATATGCACTTCACTTTTGGTCACAGTATATCCACAGCATGGATATAAATTTACTAGAATGCGTCCAGCAGAGGATAACAAAGTTAATACCCCAAAATAGAAACCTGTCATATGAAGAAAGATTGTCAAAGCTTAAATTGCATTATCTAGAAAGACAAAGAATTATAGCTAGGTGACATGGGGTTTGTTTTTATAGATTTGTTTCTATATTTTCATAAATAAAGCATGCTTACTGTCTTATTCTAAGTTTTACGACAATTTTACAAGGTTTAAAATATAAAGCTCAATATATTTCAGCTTTTTTATACAGGAATTATACGTTAATATAACATTATAATAACATAAAGATGTCGTGTAAATAACGTTATATTGACAACATATAAATGTTATATTTATGTTTTAAGAACATAAATTGGATAGGTTTACATAAAGGAAAAAAAACGAAATGTTGACTGAAATTTTTTTATTTTTTAGAAAACATTTTAATTCCATAGCATTCACTATTATTTTTTAAATTTTTACATAAATCTTAAAAAACTGTGTCTCAAGAATACATGTTTTTAGTTATATCTAGTGGTTTTAAGAACGTCAGAAATACGTATTTATGTCAAATGTTAGAGTATCACCTTTGTGGCACCATTTAAAAACGTTCACAAACGTTCTGTGTTTGCTGGGTATGAGCTGCACTTTCCGCTTGGCTAGGCTGGCATAAAGGTGTATCACCTGGCAATAGTTCTTGATCTATGCAATGTTGTAATATTTCATTCACCAAAGTCCACTTTTTATCTGCGTCATTTAACTCGAGGCCAAATTCCTTGCCTAACAATACTAAATTAGATTTGGAAAGCTTTTTGATCTCTACCACTGAAGGGTCATTTGCCAGTTCTTGCATTTTAGCCTCCATCACTAATTAATTTAGCTCCTAGCCAAAGAAAAAATTAAAAAATAAAAATTGGAAAAAAACTAAAATTTGCACAGCCTATCACAAGGCTACACTTACCTCAATCGTGAAGGGATCCAGCTGGGTGTCCAGTCAGTGCAAGATGTATCCTTTGCTACTTGATCTGGGCCCTAGGCTACCACACAACCGTTCTGCGGAATTCAAGAATTTTTAGTTTTGGCTCTCAAAAATCTATTTTTTTTTTACAATTAAAAGGTTCCTCCCTGTCAGGCCAACCACTTGTTATGAATTATCTGCTGTTATGAGGGGTATAGAGTATTAATGATAAGGGCCAACAGCTAGAATCAGGATGTATCAAAATTAGGGAAGATTAGATAGGCCCGGCCCCCAATAAGAACATCAACAATATTAAGTAAGTGGCTTAGGGTCAATAAGTCAGCCAAGAGGTTTGATCACTGATCCCCTACACAGGAAGAATGGATACTACTTTAAAACTAACTTATTTATTAACCCCTCTTAACAACCCCCATATACATTAACAACAATAACTATAACTACTTTACCACACTATTTTACGTTAAAAGCCTTGGTCCACATAAGCAGGATACAAGGTTTTAAAATTAGGACAGCTAGGGTAAAGTCTACTGGTAAAGAACTCTAAAGCTTTAAGCAGCTTGGGGTAGTGAGTACCATGTGGGACCCTATCACAACACAACACTTAGGGATGCCCAAAACACTGGCTTATACTACACAATATCTACACCAATTTCCTTGCAACTAACTAGTAGCACGGTTACACAGAAAGGTACTTATTTTTGTAGGTTACAGGAACTTAAGGTAAGGGAAAGGGAGAAGGGAGAGGAGAATCGAGGCAGAGCCCCCACAGGAAGATGTTTTTACCACACAGCCCGAACAGAGAAGAACACGAGCCTGCAGTCTGAGCTATCTCCAGCTGAATCGCTGCCAGCCAAATACTCAGCTAATCGTACATCAGCCCTCAATCCAAGTTTACTCAGACCTACTTTACTAATATTTTCTAATCATTTGTAAACATAGTTGATACCTAGTTTAATCATTATTAATCAACAAGCTCAGTCTTTTAAATTAATGCTCTGTGAGAAACAAAATTCGTCTTACGGCTGGCAAGAAAGATAGGAACAAACGCGCATCACCAAGCGCATCAAATAATGTAAAGTAACTTATTTATAGTTCAATTTGACCTCTGGTTTCCCACTAAGAAACCCAGGGTCGTAACACCATCCGACACAGGCGACACACTCGAAGCAGGTTCCGCAGACACCACATCAGAAGTGGAAGCCGAAACACCGGCACCGGCATCCGCTGGCAAATGCACCTCCGCCACCACCGTAATATGCAATGCAACCGGAGCCGCCCCACTGTTGCCGGCAGATCCACAAGCGTCGAAGTCGCCAACGTCAGCTCATGCAGAAGAAGAACGCCGGGAACGCTTAGGCTCTGGCCACACATCATCAGACCCGGAGGCTGACTCAGAGACACGCACAACATAAGCCGGGAGAACCGATGCACGGCCTAGAACGGCAGCATCCTCAACCACATGGGGCACCAAGCCAGGCACAGGAGGAAGCGCCAGATCCACCCCATCACCCAGCACAGTCGGAACAGACGGGGAGGGTGCAGGGACAGGGTTAGACGCAGCAGAGGACGAACTGGAAAACGAGGGATTCGAGCAGAAGGCAGTCGAAAGAACCCCAGGGACACCAGCCGGAGCAGGACGATCACCAGGTGATGACACAACCTCCGGAGGAGAGGCAACAATAACAGGGGGCGCATCAGGCAGCGCAACAGTCGACACAGTGGGCACATCTGCGACTGAAGAGATGTCCACATCCACCGAAGCCTCCTCCACAGGAAGTGGCGGAAAATCCTCCTTACTGAAGAGGTTCACAAGTGCAACGGCAGGCACAGAACAGTCAGCAGCTTGATGGCCCAAGAGGCCACAACGCATGCCCAGGGTGCAAATGTTAGTCCTCACACCCTTGAGTGGACTGGAGGATATCATGCGCAACCGCACACTAACTACGGCGCCAAACCGGCCGAAGTACCGCCTCCAGAAACTCCAAGGGCGCCCCATGTACACTGACGTAAGTGAGGACACCACTCCAATCAGAGAGGGTCACAGTGCCCGCACCATCTGGCAGGGGTAAGGTCCGCCCCTCGTATCGACGGAGAAATTTCCGATACGCCAACTCCTCCATAAATTTCACGATCGCCCAACGTGCTGTCACTAGCTCGACTCCATAAATGTCTATCACAGGGACATGAAGCAAATCACACACCAGCGCTATCTCTGGGTACCCAGCCCTTCCGGAAAATTCGAGGCCCACAGACGAGCCCGCACTACAGGGGGAAGAGGGACCCCCATCTTGAACTCCACATCAGCACAGGCAGGCAGAGAGACACACACACCCCTAACCGGCCAAACTAGCAAACAACCACCAACTGCCGGAGAGCTCAGGGAACACGTCCACCCTCCACGACAGCTAGCAGTCCACCCACCTCTTTGTTCAGTTATTGTCATTAGTCAGTCAGTGACTGTTACGCCCTATTGGGTCGCAACTGGGGTTCTTCTCTGAAGTTATTAGAGTTTGGGTATCCGGCCCCAAGTTAGTAGTGGTTTTCAAGGGATGTGTTCCGTAACGCAAGTAAATTAAAGGGGAAGGGATACAAATACACTAAATTAAATATATAATTACCACCACCAATAAATAAATATCTCACAGTCACTCGATGGGTCTATAACTACACTTATGTACAATAACTTGTCTTCCTACGAAGACTCAGGATGTTCTACGGTGCTCAAGATGAGTAGCCCTGGTTCTCTTCTCGTGGCCTCACGATGAATCCTTAGACTCTCTAGGCGAATCTACCCTGGCCACAGGCCAGCCAAATCACAGTCCCACTGGGTGCACCGTCGTGGAGGCCTTCAACCACAAATCCAGCCTGTAGCTGGCAGGTTCCAATCCGCTCCACTGCGTAGGCCACTCCACGACCGATACTAGGGTTGCGAGCCCTAGGCAGGAGCCTCGTGTGATTCCGCTGATCACTCTCCTCTCTCAACACCCCAGTGGCGAGTCTTCTCCACCAGCCAGCCCCGGGTACGACGATTCCTGGTACTGCCACGTTACAGGCAGGCTAACACTCAACAGTGTTTGTCTGGGGGGGGGGGTGACTCACAGCTTCTACAGCAAACACGTGGAGAGGCTATGGCTGCCTTGGGTAGACTGCTCCATTGTCCAATACAGCAGTCCCAGGTCGACTCTGTAATCAGACACGTCATCAGTACTAGTTACACTCTAGGGCACCTCACGTACCGGCTTAGACACTAACGTCCACCTATCCACTCCATAGATGGCGTTGCTGTCTAAGCGTCATCTCACCAGAGGGCAGCAGCGGCTATGTTAAGAGCTGATCAAGATGGGAATCCAGCACCTGTGGCCGGTATATCCCGTCCTCACTAGATGGCGTTGTCCATTTGGAGGGGGTTTCGGGAGCAGACTGGCAGATGGCGTTGTCGTCACTGCTCCGTGCTAGGACGCTGGACTCGGGTCCGTAACAGTGACGACAGGATAAGGATACCGTGGGTCCATCAGGCTGTTGAATAGCTGTTCTTTAATGTGCCACTGGAGTGAAAGTAAAGTAACGTAAACTCTTTGTTGTAGTAGTTCTAGTTTTTGAAAATAAATTGTTATATTTTAGAAAACGGTCGTTTGCTCCCGCTGTCCTATGTTCTTAGGCTTTAAGATTAAATATCTGCCACTGGCAGCTCTTGTTGTTTAAGGTCTGCCTCTCTTACTAGGTAGTTACAATTAACGTGATATCAATAGGAATGAATTCTTTTGATAATTGTCAAGGAAAAAAAAATTCACATCTAGTGCCCAACGTGGGGTTGTGTCAGCTTGATTCGAGCCCATGCACGGCCTTTTGATCATTAAAGTAAGAAGTATAAATTTGCAGAACATTGTGGCACAGTATTGTTGGGGTGTGTTGTCACAGTTGTCACAAGTAGGTACACACTCCAACACACACTGTCAGTATGTCTGAGAATTACAAGGAGGAGTAGGTGAGTCTATATGTGGCTGCCCATGGCCAAATGCCAAGGGATGCAGGTGTTATCATGGAGGAGGAATGCCGTCAGTACGTGATGAGACACAAGGCCTGGGTGCAGCAGATACATCAGGCAGAGGTCGTTCAGGAGTTACCAGCAATCCATGACACTAGTAATACGTCAGAGAGAGGTGCTTCACCTGAAAGGCATGATGCTAGTTACGCCTTAGGTCCCCAGACCTAAATGGATCTGGGGACCAGCGGTACACTTACGTAGGGTTTGGTGTCGCAAAACAACGTAACCAACAGGGAGGTAACCTAATTCTATTTTAACCCTTTAACTGCACGGCCTATAAATATGACACTCCCCAGTGCGCAGGAAATAAATTATCTTGAAAAAATTATTTTGTTTTTTTAAAGTGTCAAAAACCCTTCCCTCAGTATGCGGATGTCAAAACAATTTCGAACTTGTACTTACTTTGGCTGCTATGGGGTCCGTAAGTTGGCGCATGACGTCATCATTCCCCGTTCGTCCGTGCTGTAAGTTCCCTGGGACAGTAGGGCACCCAGGGCGAGGCGCGCGAGTTGCCGCGTATATATTTTTGTTCATTTTTTGTGCACAGTTCCAAATACAATTTATTTGTTTTTACGTGCTACTCCTATGTATAATGAACACGTACACTATATGATGAAGGAAAATCGTGCATAGAATATTATAAATATAGAATACTAGAAATATAGAATAGTGGCAAGAGGCGGCATCAGTGGTTATAAATCGGGTAACTGGAAACTGGTGACATCAACCTGGGACAACAAGAGGTCACCTGTATTCACCGGGGATCAGCTTCGCTACCCTATGCTAAGTACCTGCCATAAAGTTTGAACAAAATAACATACATAATATTACTAATATACGGTATACATATAATATTATAAATATTAAGCATATAAATATATATACATATAATTTTATAAAGAGTTAAAAGGACTGACATCAACAAGTGATCCATACAGTGACTCCCAAATACAACACAATACACCAGACAATGGAGAGGTGTGGGGAGTGTTCGGGAGTACTGGGAAAACGAAATGCAGGCGTAACGTGCTGCATCTGTAACATAAGATTTCACCTGGGCTGTACAGAATTAGCTCCAGGATGCATAAAAAGACAAGGAATTTACTGGGTTTGCAAAGATGACAGATTAATGTTAGAGAACATAACTAAACTGATGAAAAACATTCCCGAGTCACAGAGATTACCATTCACAGACAGGCTACCAGTGATATATGCGGACTGGGAAAAGTCAACATTGGATAACGACCAAAACTCAGGAATAGATAGTTTAGAGAACCGCAGCAGTAGTGTGGAGGAGGAGACTATTGTGGTACAAAATAACAGCAATATTGCAGAGCCAGATAATATAAACGATGAGAGCAACAGTGAGACAGAGTGCATAGATGAAGGAATTGGGACGAAAAACGGAGATGGCTCCAATAAAGAGGTAGACAAGACAGTCACAGATATAAATACCTTGAAAAACGCAAAACCGGAACACATTTGCAAATTCTACGCTAAAGGAATATGCAAATATGGAAAATTAGGAGCAAAATGCCATTTTCTGCATCCTCGAAAATGCAGGAACATGTTGGCTAGGGGTACATGCCGTTTTGGAACAGGGTGTAGATACTTCCACCCTAAATTATGTCAATTTTCAATTAGGGACAAAAAATGCTACAATCTTCAGTGTCCGGAATTCCATGTGAGAGGTACAGAGCGTTATAGACGGGAAGATCAATATGACACTACTGGAAATTTTTTAGAGGAAGTCAGAAACAGAGTAGTAAATATAAGAGAGAGGAACAGTCAGATGGAACCACTACAGGATTACAGAGGGGAACGGAGATACCCACAAGACTGGAATTCAAATTATCAACAAGCACACAGGTACTACACCAGACAACACCCGTCCTACTACCAAAACTGGACGAATCACTTCCAAAACGACACACCCTGGACGCAAACACAGTGGCCTCCTTATCAGAGCCTCAGATATTAACACCAAGTAAGGCTTCCAGCACTTCCACTAACACGATAACATCATTTATATTTGCCAACATCCAGGGTATAAAAACACGCAAATCCAACAAAGTTCAATTTATAGATGGTCTCCTTCATGAGGCAAATGCAGTGTTTGCAGCCCTAACAGAAACCCACACAAAGGACTACCATGATGGTGAAGCATGGATCTCAGAGTACAATCTTTTCAGATGTGATAGGAAACACCGGCTTCAGGGTGGGGTCAGCCTCTACATCAAAGACACACTCATCTGTACTGAGCTGCTAAACACCTCAAATGATATGGTGGAAGTGCTGATAATCAAAATAGAGATTTTAAATGTAGTTATTGTCCTTGTATATAAGTCACCGGAGGCAAACCCTCAGCAGTTTAAAGACCAACTAATGAAAATAGAACACTGCTTGGAAAACCTCACAAATTCAGCTCCGAACATCATCCTGCTTGGGGACTTCAACCTACGGCACCTGAAATAGAAGCACCTGGCTAATACAGTAATATCAGAAAGAATACCAGGAAGTAGCCTAAATGAACAGGCACATGCAAATGACCTGCTACGGATGTGCGACAGGTTTGCCTTAAACCAGCAAATAGTAGAACCAACTAGGAAGGAGAACACGCTGGACCTCATTTTCACTAATAATGATGAATTGATCAGGAACATAATGATTACAAATACCTGTTACTCAGATCACAACTTAATTGAAGTTATGACAACCATGGGGAGTAGACCTTCAAAACCAGTCCAGATTCCCGGTGGAGGAGATTTCCGAAAATTCAACTTCAATAATAAACAGATAAACTGGGAGCAAATAAACCAGGACTTCACAGAAATAAACTGGGAAGAACAGCTAGAAAATGCAAACCTGAACCAGTGCCTGGAAAAAATAAGCTCAGTAGCACTAGAAATATGTTCAAACCGCATACCTCTAAGAAAAAAGAGGAAGAGATGCAGATTGGAACGGGAACGTCGTTCCCTATATAGGCGAAGAAAACGAATCGCGGAACAACTTGAGAGTCGCACCCTATCTCAAGAACGGCGAAGAAGGTTAGGTAGAGAAATAGAAACAATTGAACGGAAGCTACAAGAATCATACAAAACCCAGGAGAGGCAAAGAGAGCAAAAGGCCATCAGTGAAATAGAAAGAAATCCGAAATATTTTTTCTCCTATGCAAAATCAAGATCAAAAACCACATCTAGTATCGGGCCCCTGCGAAAGGGAGATGGAACTTTTACCGATGACAACAAAGAAATGAGCGAGTTACTGAGGAAGCAGTACGACTCTGTTTTCAGCGAGCCATTAAACACACTATAGATTGATAACCCAAATGAATTTTTCATGGATACGATACCAACATCAAATCATATATCAGACGTCACCCTATCTCCACTGGATTTTGAAGAAGCCATAAACAGTATGCCTATGCACTCTGCACCAGGCCCGGATTCTTGGAACTCCATATTCATAAAGAACTGTAAAAAAACACTATCGCAGGCCCTCCACATTCTGTGGAGACAAAGCCTAGATACTGGTGTTATTCCTGATATACTAAAAACAGCAGAGATAGCACCACTTCATAAAGAAGGAAATAAGGCAGAGGCAAAAAATTACAGACCGATAGCACTAACATCGCACATCATCAAAATTTTTGAGAGAGTGCTAAGAAGTAAAATCACAAAATACATGGAATCACAGCAACTCCATAACCCCGGACAACATGGTTTCAGAACAGGGCGCTCTTGCCTGTCGCAGTTGCTGGACCACTATGATATGGCATTAGATGCTATGGAAGACAAACAAAACGCTGATGTAATTTACACAGATTTCGCAAAAGCTTTTGATAAATGTGACCATGGTGTTATTGCACATAAAATGCGTTCAAAAGGAATTACCGGAAAAATAGGCAGATGGATCTACAATTTCCTGACCAACAGAACCCAATATGTAATAGTCAACAAAATAAAATCCAGCCCATCAACCGTGAAGAGCTCAGTCCCCCAGGGTACTGTGCTTGCTCCAGTACTTTTTCTCAACCTTATTTCGGACATAGACAAGAACACAACCTATAGCACTGTATCATCCTTTGCAGATGACACTAGGATCTTCATGAGAGTAATAGGCAACATAGAGGACACGGCGAACCTCCAGTCAGATGTAGATCAGGTCTTTCTATGGGCTACAGAAAATAATATGGTGTTTAACGAAGATAAGTTCCAGCTCATGCGCTATGGAAAAAATGAAAATATAAAAACGGAAACCACGTACAAAACTCAGGCAAATCATAACATAGAACGAAAAGGCAATGTAAAGGATCTGGGTGTACTCATGTCGGAAGACCTTACCTTTAAAGAACACAATAAAGTAGCCGTCACAACTGCAAGAAAAATGACAGGTTGGATAACAAGAACTTTTCACACTAGAGATGCCATACCGATGATGATACTTTTCAAAACGCTTGTGCTCTCTAGAGTAGAGTACTGCTGCACTATGACAGCACCTTTCAAAGCTGGAGAAATTACTGACCTGGAGAGCGTGCAGAGATCCTTTACTGCCAGAATCCACTCAGTAAAACATTTAAACTATTGGGACCGACTAAAGAGCCTAAAACTGTACTCCCTTGAGTGCAGGCGGGAGAGATACATAATAATTTACACGTGGAAAATATTAGAGGGGCTGGTCCCAAACCTGCACACAGAAATAACATCACATGAGACCAGAAGATATGGCAGGATGTGCAGAATACCCCCGTTGAAAAGCAGAGGTGCAACTGGTACTCTGAGAGAGAACTCTATCAACATCAGAGGTCCGAGACTGTTCAACACGCTTCCACTACACATAAGGAGCATAACTGGCCGACCCCTCACAGTGTTCAAGAGAGAATTGGATAAGCACCTCCAAAGGATACCTGATCAACCAGGCTGTTACTCATACGTCAGGCTGCGAGCAGCCGCGTCCAACAGCCTGGTTGATAAGTCCGGCAACCAGGAGGCCTGGTCGACGACCGGGCCGCGGGGACGCTAAGCCCCGGAAGCACCTCAAGGTAACCTCAAGGTATGGCAGTAAAACATCTGTACTGTCTGAGGACACTGTGTTACATGCATGACACTTGTGTACACACACACATGTTGCACATATTTACAATGTATCATGCTAATTTATGTTTATATACAATCTATTTACAGACTATATACTGTCACACACTATATACATTCACCATCAACACACTCAGAACACTGCGAGTGTGAGCTGTCACACCCAGCCAGTTTCCCTCACTCCTCCAACATTGTATTCACCAAAATTACTCCTCCAAATCATACAGTTATTCACACCAATTGTCACGGGGGGTGGGCCGGGGCTCGGCTTGCACTCAGCTGCTAGGGGCTCAAAAGGCCGAATACTCAACCCCTCCGACTCCCGGGATTCACCGGAGTCTCCTTGGTCACACAGGAGAGGACCAACAATGCCCACCTCCGCAGGTCTTTGCTTCCACCACAAAAGGGGTGCCACTGATTCACCCTGGAAGCCCTTCAGTCAAACACGGGGAAACTGCTGTTAACAGTTCCGGCCTAGATCCGTGGAGGAGTGAAGGAAGACTCAGGCTTACCTTATAACAATAACGTCCCTGAGTCTTGCCTGCCAGACAAAAAGGTTGCAGGAAGTCCTTTCCCGCCTGTCTTCTCTATCTTCTTCTTAACATGGTCGCCAGCTGGTTTATTATATCTGCACCCCAGCGATGCAGTTCAGTGGGTGTATTATATATTGTTTTTTGCCAGAAGGTTGCTACTCCTATAGATCTGCTATTAGACTGTCGGCCCAGGGTACTCTCCCAGGAAGGTCTGTGTGGCTTTACCTCTCTATAGCCACTACGTTACTAGTTGCCACCAATCAGGCACTGATACTGATCGGATGGCTAAGGGTACACTTTTATATAAGTCTGTGCTGTTTTTTTCCACTCTCCAGGCAATAAGAACTTCTATAGAGAACGTGGTGTTCCCTAGGTGGTACTATGATAACCTTCGTGTATGCTCATAGAGAAATATTATAATGGAGGCACACTTAAACACAATGGTAAAATGTGTGAATTTACTGACACAAATTACACGATCACACATACAATCACAAGTAATACATGAATATGAAAATAAGGAAAATAAATCTGGAGATCGTCAGCAACTCTTCTTCCACGACCTCCAACACTCCTTCAACTGGGCAGAAAGACATGAGTCACAAACTCTCTCACAGAAGGGCCTCTTCATCACGTCGGCACCTCTTCTTCACTGCCCTGCCGTCCATACACACTGTCCTCTCCAACAGTCTTGGACACAAGCTGCCCTGCAGCCTATTCTACTACTAAAGTATTAAGTTGTTTGAGGTGTCAGGAGTTGACATGTTTCACAGAAAACGTGGAGAAAAGATAGTGAAGAGGAGTAATAGCCAAGAAAACGAAAGGAGAAGAGACAGTATGTGTGGAGAGATGCTTACGAGCACTCTAGGAGAGGTAAAGCGACATGTACGGTCGAGTGCTGTTGGATGTAGTACAGTGCTCGAAGAAACTTTTAGAGAACGAAGAAGAGTTAAAGGAGAAGAAATGGAGTTGTATAGAGGTGAGAAGTGTGGGAAGAGGATGATGATACAAGCATGGAGGAATAGAAGAAAGCCGAGGACTCGAAGGAAGTCAAACAGGATGAGGTCTCGGATAAATGAGGAGACGAAAGGGAGAATCGTCGGTGAAGACGAGGGAGTGAAGTATGATGACAGGAGACGAAAGTATAATGGCAGTAGATGGAAGTGTGAAGACGACAGAGTAGGTACAGACAGTAGACGTCTGACTCTGGACGAGAGAAGAAGAAGACGAGGAAACGGAGAGCGGAAACAATAAATAGAGTGGACCAATAGAGTGCAGGCGTTCAAGGAGGACAGCCTAGCCAAGAGGTGCCAGAGAGGTCTGATCGTTTGTGAGAAGATCATGTTTCTGGCGAGTTGTGAGCCAGATGTTGCAAGGAGCAACGAACTAATTGTAGACTCCTAAGGGAGTACGTAAGCAGATCAACTGGTCGAACCAATCGGTTGAAGAACGAGACAGTGTGGTATCGGATGTATTATCTAGAGCTTTGCCACTGGAATAACTCTCAAAAATAAGGGGAGGGGAGTGTTATGATCTCAGCCTACAGGAGAAACGAGTCTCCCCCTTGAGAGTTATTCAACAAGCTTGACCTAACTAGAAAGTATAGGAAATATAGAGGCAATAACACAGATGTAAAATAGTTTGTTGGATTCAATGAACAATTTGAGATTATGGGCAGTAAATAGGGAAAAAGATAAATGACTGGTTAGGAGATGTGGATATTTTGCTGGAGGCATGAGGCTCGCTTCTGGAGGGCTTTGACCTCACTTGAGGCCAGACATCGCAGAGGGAAAGCCACGCTCCGTTGAGCTCCCGTCAGAAAGGAACCCCTAGTGATATATCTCCAAGAGAAGAGAAGTGTGCAGACGTCCCAGCTGTGGAATTGAGCTGGGGATGTGTGGTCTCAAGTCCTGGACTGCGAGGAGAGTTTATTAAGCTGCCCAGAGACATTTTCGTGGGCTATGTGGAGCGCCCTGACCAGACGCCGTCAGAGGGATAGCGCCCTCGACTAGACAATCTGTGGTTTGTCTTTGGGGAAGAAGTTGCTGAGAACTTCGAAGTCAGCACAGAGGGAGTAGTTGATGAGACTCCAAGGTAGTGGAGGAGAGGACCTCGAACTGTGAGGCGAAGCAGTGAAGAGGAGTGTCTACAGTGCTTCTGTAGAGGTGGTGAAGCACCATAGTTGCTCGAGGGAACTTCATGGTGTAGCAGCCAGAAGAGCTGTGGAGGACCCTAGTAGAGGTAGTGAAGCACCATAGTTGCCCAAGGAAAACTTCATGGTGTAACAGCCTGGAGGAACTGCAGAGGATCCCGGTAGTTAAGCCCGGAAGAACCTGAAGATATCAGGGTAGTGAACTTCCAGATATGGAAGGGAAGTTCTAAATGACCACTTGTAGGGAGTTGATAGAGTGTTTGTCTTTAGCGTGTAAGACGCAGTGAAAGGCGAGTGATTGTTTGCATTCTTATGTGAAGGAGTGTTTTATACTGAAGTTTACAGTTACAATCGTAGGCTGGATTACCTACAGATGTATGTGTTCTAGGACTGATAGAGTGATCGATTGATCATTGTTGTGTATCAAGGAACATTTATTCTGATATATATGTATTATTGCACTCATACCCTGGTTTTCCTTGTACATGTTTACAGATATATTCTCTCGCTGATAGTGCAACATTGTAGTATAAGACTTGATCTACTTGAGGAGGTAGATAGTATCAGGTGGTGAATCAGAAGATAGGATACCACTTAATAAGCTGATGATAGAGTTCTGATGGTGTTGGAGTGCAACCTGATTGTAATAGTATAGAGTATAGGATTCATTATTATCATTGTATGTGTGTATGTACCCTGTATGTGCTTTGTCCAGGAAATGTATTCAAATTTGCTGATGTTTGCCCTTGTCCTAGTGAGGCTTCCCAGGAGGTAGTAAAGAAGGAGAGAGAGAGAGAAAGAACCAAGAACCACTGCTGTGGACAGGGTAGGATGGAAAATTAGTAAGTCAAAGGGGGATTGAGGAGATCATATCACCTAAGGAGAGAGTGGGGAGTCACAGCGGCTCTAGTGGGTGTGTGCACGTGACAACGAGGCTGAGTGTTGGAGCCGCATCCCCTAAACGTGTGACGTTGAGCCCCTCTCCAAGAGCCAGAAGCGCCTAGTGTGATCTCCTAGTGAAGTATAAGCACTCTACCGAGTTGTTGGTTGGGTTGTCCGTAAAGGAGGAACACGACGACAACACCACCAACCCACACTATAATATTACTTAGTTAGAAATGCGATCGGTTTAAATTTCAGGAGAATTAATGGGTTATTAACGAAGATACACCAGAGAGCTAAGGAGGAGAACAAGAAATGGAGCTTAGTAACTAAATTATCGTATTGTACTACTTCTCAAATTTCAAAACCCAAATTTCTGTGGGTTTAAATTTCAGGAATACTGATTAGTTATTAACGAAGATACGAGAGAGAACTAGGGTGGGGGGACAAGAGCTGGAGCTCGGTAACTAAATTGCCATATTGAACTACGTTTGAAATACAGCGGGTATAAATTTTAGGGGGTTGACTGCTAGTATTCAATATACGAAAGGGGACTAAAACAGGGATAGGAGCTAGAACTTGATTACTGACTCGGTTGATCTGTGTAAAACTGACTCGTTTAATGTAAAGGAACTAAAATTACGATGTGTAAAATAGTTGTACGGAATTATGATTGAAAGCGAGTAAGGTAACAGGTAGAGAGAGGGGGAGGGACGGTCAAGATAAGATTACGGCGGTGAGTTAGTGGTGGCGTTTGGCGGGAAGGTGTGAGGTTGGAACAGGTGACGATGGGGTTGGGTGGGAAGGGGGAGGGGGGGTGAGAGGTTAGGTAGGGAGGGGATGGCTGGGTAATTAATAACGTCTCATGTAGCTGGCTAAAACTACAGTTTTAGTTATACAGACACTCGTTTCTAAGTAAGAATTCTACTTAAAAGAATACAGTCTAAAATAACTGTTTTTGACGTTTATTCTATGTAAGAATTCCGAAATTTTTTTCCCATAAGATCTCTTAACAAACTTCTATGAACATATTTTTCTCATAAGAACTCTTAATAACCTTCTAAGATCTTGGAAAATATTTTCTGATATGAACTCTTAACAAACTTCTATGAACATATTTTTCTCATAAGAACTCTTAACAAACTTCTATGAACATATTTTTCTCATAAGAACTCTTAACAAACTTCTATGAACATATTTTTCTCATAAGAACTCTTAACAAACTTCTATGAACATATTTTTCTCATAAGAACTCTTAACAAACTTCTATGAACATATTTTTCTCATAAGAACTCTTAACAAACTTCTATGAACATATTTTTCTCATAAGAATTCTTTAACACACTTATAAAATCTCAGAAATTATTTCTCCCAAAAGAACTCTTAAACTTCTAAAATCTCAGAAATTATTTTTCTCATAAGAAACTGTTAACTCCAAATAGCCCTTTTTCCAAAGTTCGGTGAATCTGGTGTCACATATCGTCCCTTTTTCTGAATTTTTCTATAACATTTTCATACTTAATTTCTCCCATAAGAACTCTTAACAGTTTTAAAATATCAGAAATTATTTTTCTCATAAGAATTCCTTAATTCAAAATCAGTGACTAGCCAAATTGACCTGGAACCCCTGACCCCTCAGCGTTCTCTCCCCTAATTTACCTGGAACCCCCGACCCTGTAGCGTCCTCTTCTCAAAAGTTCGGTGAAACCGGTGTGACATATCATCCCTTTTTTTCCAAAGTTCGGTGAATCGGGTGTGCCATATTGGCCTCTTTTTTCCAAAGTTCGGTGAATCCGGTGTGCCATATCGTCCCTTTTTCCCAGTAAAAGTTCGGTGAATACGGTGTGACGTATCGTCCTCTTTCCAAAGTTCGGTAAAAACGGTGTGTTATATCGTCCTCTTTTGCCCAAAATCCAATGAGGCACATACGCTGTCATCCCTACTACTGTCATTATCACACTCGGGCTCTTCTATAATACTATCATGGCTAAATAAAACAGATTATATATATATATATTTTTACAATATTAGGCGATGCTGTGGTCACACGCTGAACAGCAGTGCTGTGCGCTCATGCTGCGAGCACCAGCCTTGGTTGCTCACTCACTATTGAGGCTCTGACACCCGGCAATGTGGACCATGATTTTTTTAAAGATGGCGTCTGTTTATAAGAGCCCCAAGGAAGCTGATGTGAACCCTATGTAGCAACGGTAGTTTTGAATGGAACGTAAAAAATAAAAACACCCCGAGGCGCATTGTGCACCCGAAGCCTGGGCCTGCAGGCGCGTTGCGCAGTTAAAGGGTTAAAGGCCTTTAAAAACAATTTAGGATACTAATTGTTTTTTAGATATATACAAGAGTTGTTACATTCTTGTACAGCCACTAGTACGCGTAGCGTTTCGAGAAAGTCCCTGGAATACGACCCCTCACGAAGAATCGTTGTTACAACCAAGTACGCATTTTACTGTTGTGCTAAACAGAGGCTACAGTTAAGGATTTGTGCCCAGTAAATCCTCCCCGGCCAGGATATGAACCCATGACAAAGCGCTCGCAGAACGCCAGGCGAGTGTCTTACCACTACAGCATGGAGACTGATTTCCCTGCCAAATGTGGTGTCCATAAAATTGGAGTTGCCGGATCAGTCTGGAGTCTGTAGATGGCCAGATTCTCCTAAATTAAGACTAATCTTGATAAGCAGACTTCAGAACACCTATGCAATGGCGGTTGTCTTGTGTCTCTCTCTCACCAGTATAGCGTCTTCTCCTCCTTCCTGCTCAAAAGTCGCACATGCGCATAGCTCCCAGTAGGGGGGCTCCGAGCATAAATTATATGGAAGGAAGTGCGTTGTGACGAATATTTACATCACAATAAAGGTATTATGTGGCGACGTCTCTTTTCTCGTGATGCAGTCAATTAATTTAGACGATATTAAATGAACGAGAAAAGATCTGTAGTGGAGATACAATTTATCATTATATTCACTGACACAGCAAGTCGTGGCAGCATAAATTAATCTCAGTAAACAATGATATATTTATTAACGACAAGTGAATCTATTAATTAATAAAGGCTTATCCTTAATTAAAGACAAAATAAGGCTAGATTCTACTCGATATGTTAATATGAAATGTTCCTGGTGGCTAGCTGACTGACGCAAAATTTCCACGATTCTAAGGAAATTATATGACGCTTCACATCCTAATGCAATGAATTCTGTGATACTAAACTATGGATTAGTAGTGTTAGTTAATTATGACACTTAGTACAGGAAATACATCCCATTGTACTAAGGATTAGTAAATGAGTATTAAATGATTATGAAGCCAAATACAGGAAATACACCCTATTGTATTAGGGATGAGAATAACTGTTGAAAATTTCAAACATACCTCCAGGGCGGGAAATTACGGGTCGCAGTTCATTGTTAAGTACTAACGTACCTGTTCCCTTTCCTTGAAGTTACATTCTTATATGTTAGGTTAGTGCGTTAGTATTTACACAACGAATGTCGCAGATCTGTGACAAGTATACTCAGTTGTAACGGGTACATCTATGTATTGATTAAAGTATTATCCTATATGTCTCTTTGAGATCAAGGAAATACTGAATCTACAGTGAGATCAATGTCCAGGGTCGCGGTGACTTGTAACTAGATGAGTTACTAGACACTAACTGATCACTGCAAACTCATAAATCACCTCAACATCATATGATAAATTCTATGTGTTTATGCAAAATTATATTTAGCCTAAGGTGCAGTTCTTGCTGAACAAAGTATTTTAGGCTATGCAATAACAATAAGTTCCAAACCTAGCTAAATTCTATATAAAGTAGAGAACTGAGTATATGGTATCAGTCTCTATAAATGAAGTCAGTGGTATGCTTTAGTGAGTACAGATTCAACTTGCACTCACTGGGGTGTGAGTTTTCAGTTGCATATTGTCCTGGGGACCATTCAGGCTTGTTCGCACTCACTTGTGAGTGCCCGAGTGCCTGAGCCTAACTTATGTTCCCTAATTTACCTAAGTAGAGGGTAAATGCGAATTATATACGTTAGGCTACAGTGCTATAACCCTCTAGAGGTATAACTAAACACATAAAGCAACCTAATGATTCTGGATGAGTAGTAAATCTATTCGGTTTAGTACAATTAGTTACAGTACTATAACTCTGGAGGTATAACTAAGCACATGAGAACTTAACAGATGAGTATAAGATGTGATGAGATACAATGAGGATTGAATTTCGTCAATTATTACTGTCAAGAATAGTTCTGGGTCTACAGAGGGATCAGAGACATTTCTCGCTGTGACGTGAACCGGTTTAGGCTGCTGGTCACTGAGATCCATAGAAACTAACTCGTCTAATACTAATTGTACCAGACTGAATCTAAAATTAATACTGGTTGTCAGCTGGCATAGGCTTCTTAAGGTTCAAGACTGTCTGTGAGTAAGTAACCTCCTGCTGAATTCAACAATTTCATTCCCTGCTGGCTTCCAGTAATGAACTGATAATGGTCTGCCCCTATTAATGTATCTACATTAGTGAGGTGGTCAGACATTATCTTGGTGTCAGCTAGTTTGATTCTATTTTTCTGCAAAAATCTGGCGGTGTCCCTTAGACCTTTAACATTAAGGTCAAAAGGGATGCGATCAACTACTATGGCCTGGACAGATTGGACATAACCGACTAGGCGTACTAGTAGTTGTACTACTTCATATTCTTGAGGCCCGTTTCCGTTAGGAATCTTGCTATGTTTAATGTCACCTTACACAAGGGTTTAAGTTTCAGCTGGCTAGCTGCTTGTTGAATGATGAATGTTCTCAGTGATCCATGGTTAAATAGACCTCTTGTAGTGATTCTCGAATTCTTGTTATTTAACCGTAGTTTTGCAGTAGGCAATACGGCATTACTATGAGACTTGGTATTAAGTACCTTAGCCTCTTGTCGTATCTTGCAACACAGCACTGTGGTGGAAGTATCCTGTTCCACCTGGAGTTTAGGCGATTTGGGCCTATCAACTCCACACAATGCGGAAAGATGTTGATCCTGGTGGCACCTGTTACATGTGTAATGGGGTGGTACAGGTATTAGGATCATGTTGCATCAAGCACCTGGTGCACTTGTGCAATTCCTTGAGGCACTTTATCCTAGTAACGCGACCAGGAAAGGCTTAACACTTATAAATGGTATGATTCTCTTGGCAGAATAGATAACATCTTTTTCCTGTAGCAGATACAGGAGTCACAGCTTTGGGTGACTTATGGGCTACAGGTTTAGAAGGGCTGACTGGATGTGCATCCATGCTATTATTTTTCGCACCTTGCTGCACAGCACTTGAGTGGATTTTCTATCTTTCACTCTGGGTTTGGAATACTTTAGTTTAGTATGCTTGCACAATGCAGCATGATGCTGCCCTCTTCAACACCTATTGCATGTGTTCAGTGGGGTCTCACAGCTGGATGCATTATGCGGTTAGAGACACCTGGTACATCTGTGTAGCTGTTTAAGTCGTCTGACTCGGGTGACTCTATTTGGATAACTTGTATATTTATATGAGGAATGATTTTGATGACAAAACATACATAACCCTCGACCTACAGCTCGTTTAAGGGGCACCGGTTTAGGTGAAACTGCAACTACAGGTTGTGAAGGTTATGCTGCTTGCATATGCTTGCTGTTTTGATTCATAGGAGTACTTGTTGTACTCTTAGGTCTCACTGATAAATCGGTGTTCGACCTGTTAATGCTAAATGAATTATTAGTTCCCGCATTACCTAAAGACTGTGTCACTTTAGGAGGTTCAGTTAAAGAATCTCATGTGGGTACATTTTTTGTAGATTCGGTGTAGGCTACAAACGCCTGGTTTGCTTGTCTCTTATTTATGATTAAATGCAAACCTTCCATGATATCCTACATAGTCATGATGGTATTCTCTTGATGAGCTATTTCCAATAACTGGCATACGAGATTTATGATACACCTTTCTTTATCCTTAGGACCATCACTATTCTGATTCAAAGTCACTGATTCAGTTTTAGCCTTTATTTCAGCTTCGGGTTCTGATTCAGTTTCACCTTTAGGTATACTTGGGAGGCATAATGATTCAGTAGCCTCATGCTCTGAGTTCTCAGAATCCATAGAACTCGTGAATAAATTCTCAGAAAACTGTTCAGTTTCTGTTGAAGTAGGGTTGAGTGAAGCTGTATTAGATGAAGTTTGAACCTCTGCTGTTGATCCAGTACAAGGATCTACTCCGTATCGAGGCTCAGCCATATAATTTTTCAGATCATCCAGACGTTTATGTAGCACTAAAATCGAACATTATAAAAAATTTTGAGAGAGTGCTAAGAAGTAAGATCACAAAATACATGGAATCACAGCATCTCCATAACCCCGGACAACACGGTTTCAGAACAGGGCGCTCTTGCCTGTCGCAGTTGCTGGACCACTATGATATGGCATTAGATGCTATGGAAGACAAACAAAACGCTGATGTAATTTACACAGATTTCGCAAAAGCTTTTGATAAATGTGATCATGACGTTATTGCACATAAAATGCGTTCAAGAGGAATTACCGGAAATAGGCAGATGGATCTACAAGTTCCTGACCAACAAAACCCAATGTGTAATAGTCAACAAAATAAAATCCAGCCCATCAACCGTGAAGAGGTCAGTCCCCCAGGGTACTGTGCTTGCTCCAGTACTTTTTCTCATCCTCATATCGGACATAAACAAGAACACAACCTATAGCACTGTATCATCCTTTGCAGATGACACTAGGATCTTCATGAGAGTAGGCAACATAGAGGACACGGCAAACCTCCAGTCAGATGTAGATCAGGTCTTTCTATGGGCTACAGAAAAAAATATGGTGTTTAACGAAGATAAGTTCCAGCTCATGCGCTATGGAAAAAATGAAAATATAAAAACGGAAACCACGTACAAAACTCAGGCAAATCATGACATAGAACGAAAAGGCAATGTAAAGGATCTGGGTGTACTCATGTCGGAAGACCTTACCTTTAAAGAACACAATAAAGTAGCCGTCACAACTGCAAGAAAAATGACAGGTTGGATAACAAGAACTTTTCACACTAGAGATGCTATACCGATGATGACACTTTTCATAACGCTTGTGCTCTCTAGAGTGGAGTACTTCTGCACAATGACAGCCCCTTTCAAAACTGGAGAAATTGCTGACCTGGAGAGCGTGCAGAGATCCTATGCTGCTAGAATTCACTCAGTAAAACATTTAAACTATTCGGACCGACTAAAGAGCCTAAATCTGTACTCCCTTGAGCGCAGGCGGGAGAGATATATAATAATTTACACGTGGAAAATGTTAGAGGGGCTGGTCCCAAACCTGCACACAGAAATAACATCACATGAGACCAGAAGACATGGCAGGATGTGCAGAATACCCCCGTTGAAAAGCGGAGGTGCAACAGGTACTCTGAGAGAGAACTCTATCAACATCAGAGGCCGAGACTGTTCAACACGCTTCCGCTACACATAAGGGGCATAACTGGCCGACCCCTCACAGTGATCAAGAGAGAACTGGATAAGCACCTCCAAAGGATACCTGATCAACCAGGCTGTGACTCATACGTCAGGCTGCTAGCAGCCGCGTCCAACAGCCTGGTTGATCAGTCCAGCAATCATGAGGCCTGGTTGATCAGTCCAGCAATCGTGAGGCCTGGTTGATCAGTCCAGCAATCGTGAGGCCTGGTCGACGACCGGGCCGCGGGGACGCTAAGCCCCGGAAGCACCTCAAGGTAACCTCAAGGTAACACCCTCCTCAAAATAATCCATCTCGGCATGGAAAGTATCTAGCTAATCCGGCTTAGCATTCTGCAGCCTCATTTGTTCTTTGCAACTTTTACTTTGCTGCCTCTATGAGGTTTTCTAATACTTTAGCTGTGGCACCTAATTGTACCAGCTGATTACACTTATTCAACTGTCGAGTCACATGGCATTTGTGACTCTGGTATGATCTAAGATACAGTAAGCATTGCTGGACATTTTTTCTGGTGCACTGCCTATGGATTTTGGCTTAGTTGATGCCATGATTTGATTATGAAAATAACTGGGGTACTGATTCATATATACATGGAACCAGTACGGTTATAGATAAGCCTAATATCTAATTCCTTAGTTAGGCTAATAATCCTACCTCATGTAGAGGTTAGCTTACCTACCTAGTAGTAAACAGCTAAAATTTGAGTGGTACTTCGGTGTCTCTACAGTAATTCCTAGGCTTAGCTTCTCATAATCAGCTTTGGATGGGTAATGACACTTCTGTAACACTCAAAATGTACACAGTAATATAATAAGATATGTAACACAATTGTGTAAAACAATGATAAGTCCTACCCTGACTTGGGCTTGCACAATAATAATTGTTGACTAGGCAGTACCTCTTGGTACAATGCTAGTTAACTAGTAATTCTACCTAACTAGGTTGGCTAGTAATAATGAGTTAGACTACAGTTGTACATATTACTACTAAGTAATATTCCAGTCTAAGAATTCTATTCTATATGGGTTGGCAAATACTATAATACTACTGATGTGCAAATTCAGGATAGTGCTATGTTTTTGGATTTTTATAATTTTTGATTTATAGATTACATACAAGTGATTATATATGACAAGTAGCCTACTACTACGAATGATTATATGTGTGGCAGGTATTCTACTGCCGTAATTCTATACATGTGGCAGATATGCTGCCATGGATTCTATGGGAGTGGCTGATATGCTGTCATAGATCCTATGCGAGTGGCAGATATGCTGCCGTAAATTCTATGCGAGTGGCAAATATGCTGCCGTAAATTCTATCCTATCACCTGACAATATTCCCTAATTAAAGAGTATAATGTTATCAGGGATGATAAATCATTAATGAATTGTAGACAGCCTAACTTCTGGCTATATTTTACTAATTCTACTAATTATACTAGTTATAAAATATAATGTAAATTTACACTAGTTCTTTGATAATAGTCTAGCTCTCTTGACTATCTCGGTACGACTGACCATAAGATATGGGCTCTGAGAACCGGTATTAATTTTAATATTAACTCTGGTTCGTTGGATCTGAAACAAAATCCTGGTTCGTAGGACCAAAAAATATGTGGGGAAATCTGACTCTAGTTTAATTCTAATAAATGTATAATTCTATGAATGCAAATAAAGATTAAATCTAAGATAGCTCGAAGGACCATAAAATATGTTAAATGGAGAACCAGTGACTTATGGATCTCTGTGATTGTACATAATAAAATTCTATTATTCTGTTCTGCATTGACTGTAAATTCTATACATGTTAGAACCAGCTTCCCATGACACATTTTTTTTTGTGGGGGGGGGGGTCTTCTATGAGGTTAGTCTACGTAAACATACATTATGTGATTATAATAATGATAATATGTATACACACAGATTATATGCAAATGCAATGCAAAAATACTACTGCAGGATAAAGATTAATATATAATCAGTGCAATATAGTATGTATATGATTCTTACACTGAGAGAAAACTATCGATAATAAGAACTAATTAAATCTCAGCTGTGACAGAGGAATGTAATTGACGTCCAATCTGCAATGAATTCTGTGATACTAAACTATGGATTAGTAGTGTTAGTTAATTATGACACTTAGTACAGGAAATACATCCCATTGTACTAAGGATTAGTAAATGATTATGAAGCCTAATACAGGAAATACATCCTATTGTATTAGGGTTGGGAATAACTGTTGGAAATTTCTATCAACTGTACAACCCCAGGTGGGATTCACTATAGAATTGGTAGGAGACCATCCTAGGTTACTAGGTCTCCCAGCAACTGAGGCAGCTTAGTTCGTGATGGACATTTGGAACGCCCATCACGAAAGAGTGAGCCAGTTGGAGATTGCAAAGGCGCAATCCACAACTGGGAAGAGGAACCAAACCCAACCCCCTGTGCCCGGCTCAGAGGGGTCAGTTGTTAAGATAAAAATGCCTAAACTAATAACTTTCGACGAACAGGTGGATTCAATGGATGCATACATTGACCGCTTCAAACGTAGAGCAACGGAAGGGAAGTGGGGTAGGTCAACTTGGGCCAAAGCACTAGATTCATTGTTGAAGGGAAGGGCATTAAGTATATACCAGAGTTTGGTAACCCCCTATGTGCAACGATTATGATGTACTGAAGAGAGCCTTACTGAAAGGCTATGGCATTTCGACCGATGGAATGATGAAGACATTCCCTAAGATAAGAGTGCGTCAAGGGGAGACGTACAGATCCATGTTGCAGAGGCTAGAGTCGAGCCTCAAGCGCTACTTTGAGTTAAACAACGCAATCGTTCTGGAAGATGGTGCGTTGTTTGAGCTGATGACTAGAGAACAGTTCCTGGAGGCAGTGGAACCTGTGCTCCCTGCAAAACTCAAAGAAAATAAGATAGTCTCTGAGATATGCACTCTGCCATAGTCTCTAATGAGGCTGTGGTAGAGTGCACTGAGAGGTGGGCTGAGGCACACAGACGTAGACAGCGAGGTTCATCAGAGAACTGACGTCTTGTCCAAGCCTCAGGGAGCGGGGATAGGTCTAAGGAAAATAAGTCTAGAGGAAGTCATAAGCCACCGAAGGGTCGTGCACCCCTCTGTTATACTTGCAACCTGCCAGGTCACATGGCAGCTCAATGTAAGAAGGGCAAGCCTGCCGGAAATGCGGGAACATAAGCACAGATTGCTGGTCTGGGTGCCCACGAGAGAGGTGATCCTCTGGAGCACACCCTGGAGACAGCAAGAGGTTTAGTTAATGGCAAATGGACCAATTTCTTTCGGGACAGAGGAGCTTGGTCTGGTGGGTTACTACAGGAAGTTTAATCCAGACTTCGTCTCTGTAGCCTATCCCTTGACAGAGTTGACAAAGAAGGCAGCCCCTACTAAGGTCAACTGGATGGGAGAGGAAGGAGCAGCTTTTGCTTGCCTCAAAAAGAAGATGGTCGAGCAGCCTATCTTGAGGCTACCCGACGAGGATAAGGAATATATATCCTCAGAACAGATGCTTCCAACACAGGAGTGGGAGCTGTACACCTGCAGGAGCATGATGGCCTAGTGTAACCGGTCGCCGACTACAGTCGGACGTTGAGTGACGCAGAGGGTCGGTACTCGACGGTCGAGTGAGAACTGTTGGCAGCTGTGGTAGGCATTAAAAAGTTCTACCAGTATGTGTATGGAAGGCGGTTCACCTTCCAAGTATACCATCAGCCTCTTAGCCACTTTACATTGAAGAACGCTAATCCTCGGATTATGCGATTATTGGGCTTTATTCTTACAGAGTTTAAGTTCAGGGTCGAGTACATCAAGGGGGCCGATAATGTCACTGGTCACTGGCCCGGTGCTCAGTGAGGTAAGCAGTCTGCACTTAACAGCTGAGGAATGCTATGATGCGTCATCAAAGTCAGAGGAGAATGAAGTTAGTGCCTCTCTGGGTAGTCCATCCCAAAGTGTTGCTAGTGTGTCCGGTATGACACAGGCTGAAGCCGGAGCTGCAGAGCTTGAGGTCCCACCTAGCTTCGAGGCGTCGAGCCGGCTAGAGCCTGGCCCAGGAGCCGAGCCCAGGAGCCTCTGTGCAAAAGTCAAGTAATACTACCCAGGACGAACCGGACGAGTCACCCCTATTCTCTCAGAGCGACGACGCATAGAAAACGGAGTCTCCACCCACTACCACCCAGCCGGGAGTCAGCCGTCAAAGAGTGTGACAGCTCGTGTACAGTGCACCCTCGAGCTGGTAAAATAGTGGGGTGTATTTCGCTTCCAGTGAAATAAACCCTTAGTGGGAGGTTGATGTCAGGAGACAGATTTTTCCTACTCTCCCATGCACTGGATGAGGTACGAAAATGCATAGTGCACCAGTGATGTGCACCGTGATTCAACTTTCTGAATGTAACTTTTACAGTCATGTTGGGTGTTGTAAGACCGCCCGTGACATTTGCTAGCCATTGATGTCATTCTGATCACTGTATCAAGTCTGTGAAGGAAATTACAGGAAGAAGTTGATTTCAGGGAAATTTTTGTACAAGTCAAGTGTATAGAGAGAGGTTTAGGGGGTTAACGGTTGTAGGCTATCCTCCCCAAGTCAAGTGTATAGAGAGAGGTTTAGGGGGTTAACGGTTGTAGGCTATCCTCCCCAAGTCAAGTGTATAGAGAGAGGTTTAGGGGGTTAACGGTTGTAGGCTATCCTCCCCATCACGTGTTCACCTCGTGAGAGAGGGGGTAGCGTCGTGAGGCAGGTACACCATTGGCCAGGGCGCTTGGGCCTAAAGAATGCTGAACCGTGATTGGCCAAGAGGCTGAGGGGTACCGCATGGCACTGGGAGCCGTCTTGGCGCCAAAATAATTATTCTTACCAGGAACGTTGCTAACGATGGACGTACTTTCTCGTGCTAAGGCCAAGCACCAGGAAACACCACCTGCAACGTCACTAAAGTCACGCTCATCATTGTGCTAGCATTCTCGGGTGCCGTGCGTAAGAATCTGGCGTCGCGGGACAGTGTATTCAACGATATTAACAGTGTGAACTTTGCCATCTAAGCCGAGTGATCGTGAGACATCATCTCAGAGCAAATGGACTGAGGGAGGCTATTATCGTCGTGTGTTAGTGACATCCGCCGTCTAATGTACCTTAGCTTCAAGGTATCGAAGTGAGACGAGCTAGGGAAGGTTTCAGTGTTATGAGTAAAACCTTAAATTCATAATTCCGAGGAATTAACAGTGAAGGACTATGTCATTCTCGTGTGCCGTGTAGTACAGTGTACCGTTGTACCTGTTGTACTGCTTCAGTAAGGAGGTCGTGGTATCGTATTCCAACTGTGTGTGATCTATTGTGCGTGCACCCCTGGGCTGCCTTCAGCCGACGTGTCTGCGCCACCTGGTCTCTGTGTGTGGAGCTAACCCCGTGCTCCAACCGACCATGTGTACGAAGTAGTGATGATGCCTACTTCATCATCCATCAGCAGCAGGAGATTGGGATTGAGGTTGACGTGTATGTATGTGTGTGTGTATGGCAGGCCCGCGAGATTGATGTTGGTGCACATCAATCAAACTATTTTGACGTGTTGTTTATGAAAAGGGTTTCATCTGGTCCAAGTCTCAGCATCGTAGCATAAATTGGAAGGGAGAAAAAAATATTAAATTATGTGTCAAAAATTTTCCAAAACGGTCAAAAACGATTATCAAACAAACACACGTGTCAACTGAAATCATGTCTATGACTCTCAGCTATCACAATAGCATATGTTAAAAAAAATAGTTTTATTAAAAAAAAAATGTTAAAACATTTTTTTTTTCTTATTTGTTTATCGGACTATTTGCTTGAAACTTATATACCTGAGTGCACGTAAGCCTATCTGTTAGGGTACCAAGGGGGCCAGGAAATTGGTTGATGTCAACCTCAGTCACAGATGGCAGCACCTTAGACTTTATTATTTTCTTATTTATTTTCAATTAACATAAAAATTCTTATAACTCGTTTTTTATTCAATTTATAGGAAACTTACATCTTATATGTAGAGTGTATGTCTCTAAAATCTGGCTCAAGCTTTGCTTCCCAAGTTCATTTATTGATTTTATAATAGCAATAAACATGATATAATTGCATAATTTTTTGGGGGAACTTTGACTATTTGCATTAGGAAAACTAAAGATGTTTTGGAAAATCCCTTCCTAATGATCCTTTATTATATGCTATTGTGAATGAAAAGTGTCATAGAATGATTATATCTGACAGGAGTGGTTGTTTATAAACACTTGAAAATGTGAAATATTCCTTGAAAGAAATAAAAAAATATATAAAATCTCCCTTCCTATTTATGCTGCAGTACTGAAACTAGGAACAATTTCAGCCCTTTTTATATACAACTAGTCAAAAAAGATTTCTTGACATTTAACAACGTTTAAAAAACTAACTGATGTCCCCATTAAAAATTAAATATCTGCCACTGGCAGCTCTTGCTGTTTAAGGTCTGCCTCTCTTGCGAGGTAATTACGATTAACGTAACATCAATAGAAATTAATTCTTTTGATAAATGTCAAAGAAAAAAAAATCTCACAGAACACCCTATGGAAGCTGGCATTGAGCTCCTCATAAATTTCTTTCTCATTTTCTGTATTCTGGCCTCTCCTTTTTCGTAACCTGGTCACTTGGTCATTCACTGTTATTTTCCTTCTTATATGGCTAAGGAGGAGTTTCGGTTCCCTCTTTGCTTTGGAGGCAAATATCATTTTCATAGTTTCTTTCGGCCAATCTTCTTATGTTTATGCAGTCCTTCCTGGCCCTGTTGCATCTATTCCAGTTTACCTCTGTCCTTTGCCTTCTATAATTCCTGCACTCTTTCTTGCGTTTTTCTTTTGCTTAGGACCTGGCACAGTCTGTTGAACCATGGGTTATTATATGTTCTCCTATTTTTTACCCTTAACGGTGGTATAAATCTCTCTTTTGCCTCTTTGCACCTCAGTTATACTTGGTCTATCATTTACTGGACAGTCTTTCCTCTAATTTGACCCCTTCCATTGCACACTTCGCAGATAATCTTTTTATATAATGTAACCTACTTTCATGTTTCAAGAAAGAGTGGTGGTGGGTGAGTGATTCAACATATGATTCACATGCTGCTTACAGTAATATGGTAGATGAATGTTTATGATTCTTATGTTGGTTACAATAAGGCAGTGAATGAGTGTTTACGAATCGAATGTTTTATTAAAGGTAGATGCAATGTGTTTTACAACTTCATCTGTGTCATTAAACCTTTTTTAAAATCTGAAATAATTTGTAACTTTATATTGAATTAAACATCAAATCAGCACTTGCATACTGATATGAATGAATGAGTGACTGTGTTGGTATGTGTGCTAATTATGACTAGACCATACATATATAGACATTATTTACGTTACCTTCACTTATTCAAACACATTCTAAAGTTCATGAAAAGTAACAATTCAACAAATATTATTTATATACAGTTTACTTAGTTGTTAATTTGTTAATCAACTAAAAAACACAAACAAGCAGCACACTAGATTTCATTTTGCTTATTAGATTCTTGGTGTTTATGCAAGATAAGATCTGTGTTTATGAAAGAGTAATCAGAAGCCATCATAGCCCAGCTGTGGGAGCGTCCTCCGCGGCCTCGCAGTCCAGAGTTCCACCCAGACACTGCAGCATCTTTTTTTACTGTTCTCATAATAAATGTTTTTTGTTGTTTCTATTATTATTAAGTTGTGAGTAATAATTTAGAAAAAAATCTAGCAAGTTATCACTTTTTCTCAGACAATTTGAAGAGAAGATTGGAGATCAAATCGATTTGGATGTGACTGTAGAACATTACTAAGTCTTGGACGCTGCGTTGCCAAGATAATAGTCTTTTGGTCACCTAAACGTTTCTCACAACTTTGATGTAAATTTTCTGCCCATGTGCACATGTACCATCCTAGCAGTCTTCACCCTGTTGTGTTAACAGAATCAAGAAATAACTTTCTAGACTATACCCAGCAAACACAAAACGTTGTGGAAACCTTCATCAAAAGTTTAACATGGTTGTGGGGAGAGATAAGGTTCATGTGTGGTTCAACAAGCACATGAGCAACCTTTAACCCAAGAATGGTTAAAGTATTTATTTATGTAATACAAAAAATACTGCCTTTACTTACACAAGTTTCACCTTTATTTATTAAAAAAAAGATTTTGTTCATGTTTAAATATTAAATTTATGTATATTATACATATAAATTGTGAATGTTGTGCCTTAGTTGTATGATAGGTGTGCGAAACATTTACTTTTTATTATGATCTTGCTAAAAATTGCTTTTATAACTCTGTTTGCTTAATGATGTATTCAGTAATACTGTTTTTATGTTTAAATTATATTTTGGTACCTTATACATAATACAGCAACATAAATGGAAAATGCTGCTGCATAGGTGTATGAAGGACACACGCAACATTTAATCTACCATTTTTTTAATAAAAAATAAGAGTGAATCAAAATACCTCTTTATCACATGCATCTGTATTATAGTAGATTTTACATTATATATCACTGAAGTACAAATAAGTGAGTACAACTAGGTAAGTTCAACTATATGAGTGAAACTAGGAGAGTACATGTAGTTAGGTGAGTACCCCTTGGTGAACACTGCTAGAGGAATACAAGTAGGTGATTACAACTACATGAGAACTACTAGGAGAGTACATGTATGTGAGACCAACTTGGTGAACACTGCTAGATGAGTACAAGTAGGTGAGTACAACTACATGAGAACAACTAGGGGAGTGCATGTAGGTTATCTTGAGATGATTTCGGAGCTTTTTTTTAGTGTCCCCACGGCCCAGTCCTCGACCAGGCCTCCACCCCCAGGAAGCAGCCCGTGACAGCTGACTAACACCCAGGTACCTATTTTACTGCTAGATAACATGGGCATAGGGTGAAAGAAACTCTGCCCATTGTTTCTCGCCGGCGCCTGGGATCGAACCCAGGATCACAAGCCCAGCGTGCTGTCCGCTCGGCCGACCGGCTCCCATTAAAAGGGAGTACTCACCCATTAGGTGAGTACAACTTGGTGAGCATTGTTAGGTGAATACAAGTAGGTGAGTAACCTACTCATAACACGAGAGCAACTAGTACTGTACAATGCCAGTTTAACAGACACAATATTCCCCCTAGCATGGTATACAATACCAGTTTAAGAGACACACTAGTACCCACTAGCATGGTGTACAATGCCAGTACAACTGACACACTAGTCCCCACTAGCATGGTGTACCATGCCAGTACAACTGACACACTAGTCCCCACTAGCATGGTGTACAATGCCAGTACAACAGACACAATAGCCCCCACTAGCATGGTGTACAATGCCAGTACAACTGACACACTAGTCCTCACTAGCATGGTGTACCATGCCAGTACAACTGACACACTAGTCCCCACTAGCATGGTGTACAATGCCAGTACAACAGACACAATAGCCCCCACTAGCATTGTGTACAATGCCAGTACAACTGACACACTAGTCCCCACTAGCATGGTGTACAATGCCAGTACAACTGACACACTAGTCCCCACTAGCATGGTGTACAATGCCAGTACAACTGACACACTAGTCCCCACTAGCATGGTGTACAATGCCAGTACAACTGACAATGTCCTCACACCACACACTGTGTGTGGTGTGTGTGAGTGTAGCTGGTTGAGGGTGTAGTCGTGTGGCTGTAGCTGGTTGAGCATGAAGTTGTGTGTGGGTGTAGTCATGTGTGGGTGTTGTCGTGTGTGGTGTAGTCGTGTGTGGGTGTAGTCGTGTGTGGGTGTAGTCATGTGTGGGTGTAGTCGTGAGTGGGTATAGTCTTGTGTGGATGTAGTCGTGTATTGGTGAAGTCGTGTGTGGGTGTAATCGTGTGTGGGTGTAGCCAGATGTATGTGTAGCTGGTCGAGGGTGTAGTCATGTGGGGGTGTAGTCGTGTGTGGGTGTAGCCAGTTGAGGGTGTTGTTGAGTGTGGGTGTAGCCGGGTGTGAGTGTAGCTGGTTGAGGGTGTAGTCATGTGTGGGTGTAGCCGGGTGAGGGTGTAGTCGGGTGTGGGTTTGTAGCCGGGTGTGAGTGTAGCAGGTTGAGGGTGTAGCCAGTTGAGGGTGTAGCAGGTCGAGGGTGTAGCCGGTTGAGGGTGTAGCCAGGTTGAGGGTGTAGCCGCGTGTGAGTGTAGCTGGTTGAGGGTGTAGCCGGATTGATGGTGTAGCTGGGTGTGATTGTAGTTGGTTGAGGGTGTAGCAGGTTGAGTGTGTAGCAGGTTGAGGGTGTAGCTGGGTGTGAGTGTAGCTGGTTGAGGGTGTAGCAGGTTGAGTGTGTAGCAGGTTGAGCGTGTTACCGGGTGTGAGTGTAGCTGGTTGAGGGTGTAGCCGGGTGTGAGTGTAGCTGGTTGAGGGTGTAGCCGGGTGTGAGTGTAGCTGGTTGAGGGTGTAGCAGGTTGAGGGTGTAGCTGGGTGAGGGTCTAGCCGGTTGAGGGTGGAGCCAAGTGATGGTGTAGCAGATTGAGGGTGTAGCTGGTTGAAGGTGTAGCCGGTTGAGGGTGTAGCAGGTTGATGGTGTTGCCGGTTGAGGGTGTAGCGGGTGTGTGTAGACAAGTAGAGCCATAATGATTAAGAGGCTTGGTGAACCAACCTGTCCTCTTAATATTAACGTCGCTTTTGGCCGTTTACCCGTATGGCCGAAAGTGGACGTAATTTGAAAATGAAAAAAAAAATGAAAATAGATTTGGGACTTTTTTTCAACAATAGTAAGTTAAGGGTCCTCTGATAGGGTAGGTGGGCAGGAAAGTCTCATAAAGTTTCAAAACGTTATGAAAAACGTTAATGGAAAGAATCCTCTTCTAAGCTTGCTGAGTAAGCCGGACGACTCAAACAGAAAACGGAACAGTACGTCACTTTTGTGAGTCGATTTCATTTCAAATTACATCCAAATTTGGCCATAGCTCGCATACAAGCGAAAGTGACGTTATTTTTAAGAGGACGAGTTGGGTGAACAGGATGCGGTCAAACCATCAGTGTTTCCATCAGTGCAATATTTTGGTTTATTAATATATCTTAATAATATATGTACATTTGTTCAAACTTATATTACAAGACTGCAAGGAAAATATGCTATAAATTGTTTATGTTGGGATTTAAAAAAAAAATACATACATAAAAATGGCAGCCGAGCAATATGGATAAGTTACCAGCAGGTCAAACTGTCCACCTCAGCCTGTCTCCAGCCCTGGAAGAACACTAACACACCCTCCTCTGTTTGGTAAAAAATGAACACCACCCTCTCAACACCACACCAACAACACCACCCTCTCACCGCCACTCCACCCAACACGCCTCTCTCAACCCCACACCACCCAACACCCCCCTCTCATCACCACACCACCAACACCTTCCTCTCACCACCCAACACCCCCCTCTCAACACCACACCACCCAACACCCCAGTCTCAACACCACACCACCCAACACCTCCCTCTCATCACCATACCACCAACACCTTCCTCTCACCACCCAACACCCCCCTCTCAAAACCACACCACCCCAGTCTCAACACCACACCACCCAACACCCCCCTCTCAACACCACACCACCCAACACCCCCCTCTCAACACCACACCACCCAACACCCCCTCTCAACACCACACCACCCAACACCCCCCTCTGAACACACCACCCACCAGCGGTCCTCTTAAAAATAGTCAACATTTGCCATTTGACTTTACGGCTGTTTTTGGACGTAATTTTCTGTAGAATTACGTCCATTCTCGCTTCCAGGGGCTATCTCTAATTATACCATAAAATACCACACTGATATTATTCTATAACTCACTAACTATGCTCTGATATTTGTTCTTCAAGTAACAATATATATATTTTTGCCTTAATTTTTGCATTAATTTTTGCCTTAATGTGCCACTACACCACAGTCTCCGTGGTGTAGTGGTAAGACAGTCTCCGTGGTGTAGTGGTAAGACACTCGCCTGGCGTTCCGCGAGCGCTATGTCATGGGTTCGTATCCTGGCCGGAGAGGATTTACTGGGCGCAATTCCTTAACTGTAGCCTCTGTTTAACGCAACAGTAAAATGTGTACTTGGATGAAAAAACGATTCTTCGCGGCGGGAATCGTATTCCAGGGACCTGCCCGAAACGCTACGCGTACTAGTGGCTGTACAAGAATGTAACAACTCTTGTATATATCTCAAAAAAAAAAAAAAAATTAGGCCATAATCCAGAAAATTCCATCCTGTCGATCTTTATATTTAGGAAAACATCTAATAAATTTGGATACGAATTTTTTGTAGTGTAAATAACGGAATAAAATGTAAGACATAGTCTGCATATCTCTTTCCAGATGTCGTTTAAGTTTTTTTCCTAAAGAAAACTAAGATTTTGCGAATTTTGCTTAACAAGTACATTAATTATTAACTTTTTGTCGCTATTATTATTATAATTAAAAAAAATACACCTTGTTTTTGCTTATGTACAAAACATGGTCTAATAACCAGTTCGTTGCCCCTAAATCAACACAACATAACCAGTTTACCCATGTCATTGCGTGTCACAACTCTCATTTGCAGTTTTTGGATGGTGGTGCAAGTATGCATCCTACCTTGTTCTTGTAGCTTTATATAATTAATCTAAACTGATTCTATTTTATGCCAGGTATTAAATAATTTTGTACTTTTTAGGTCAATTTTACAGCAGCCCAACATCAATTTCAACCAGTGATATTGTTTCTCATGCAGTTAAATATCTGAGAGATCATTGCAACAATGGATTTCAAAAATCCAAGTAAGTTTCATTATAATTAGGATTAGGTTTCCTTTATCATGGTACTATATTTTAATCATATTGCATACTTTATGATAGCCCAAATTATCATAATTTTCAGGCCAGAAAAGTGTATGAAGCAGTCTTGCACGCTACATAGTATCCATTTAACTAAGCCAATAATTAGCAAATGATTCACAAAAACATTAATTACTGTCACAGGGGGTGGTTATCTTGAGATGATTTCGGGGCTTTTTAGTGTCCCCGTGGCCCGGTCCTCGACCAGGCCTCCACTCCCAGGAAGCAGCCCGTGACAGCTGCAACCCGTTCTCGCAAATTTAATAAGTCAATATTGACTTATTAAATATGTGCATAGGTGACATACTTAACATAATAGATACCCTTAAAAAGATTCATAGAAAACACCGACCTTACCTAACCTACTTAGTATGTTAAGATAAGCATCTTATTGCTTCGTAATTACAATTATTACCTAACCTATAATAGGTATAGGTTAAGTAATAATTGTAATTACGAAGCACTAAGATGCTTATCTTAAGATACTAACAAGGTTAGGTAAGGTCGGTGTTTTCTATGAATCTTTTTAAGGGTATCTATTATGTTTAGTATATCACCTATGCACGTAGTTAATAAGTCAATATTGACTTTACGAATTTGCGAGAACGGGTTGACAGCTGACTAACACCCAGCAACCTATTTTTACTGCTAGGTAACAGGAGCATAGGGTGAAAGAAAATCTGCCCATTGTTTCTCGCCGGCACCTGGGATCGAACCCAGGATCACAAGTCCAGCGTGCTGTCCGATCGGCCGACCGGCTCCCTGGGCCGGGGATCCGTTAGCACTCGGCTGCTAGGGGCTCAGAACGCAGAATACACAGCCCCTCCGACTCACGGGATTCACCGGAGTCTCCTTGGTCCCACAGGAGAGGACCAGCAGTGCCCACCACCTCAGGTCTTTGCTTCCACCACTGAAAGGGGTGCCACTGATTCACCCTGGAAGCCCTTCAGTCAACCACGGGCAAACTGCTATCAGCAGTTCCGGCCTAGACCCGTGGAGGAGTGAAGGAAGACTCAGGCTTACCTTATAACAATAAATTCCCCTGAGTATTGCCTGCCAGACAAAAAGGTTGCAGGAACTCCTTTCCAGCCTGCCTTCTCTATCTTCTTCTTCTTAACAAGGTCGCCAGCTGGGTTAGTATATCTGCACCCCAGCGATGCAGTTCAGTGGGTGTATTCTATACTGTTTGTTGCCAGAGTGTTGCTACTCCCATAGATCTGCTATTCGACTGTCGGCCCAGGGTACTCTCCCATAAAAGTCTGTGTGGCTTTACCTCTTTCCAGCCACTACGTTACCTGTTGCCACCAGCCAGGCTCTGATACTAGCCGGATGGCTAAGGGTACACTCTTATATATGTCTGTGCTGCTTTACCACTCTCCAGGCGATAAGAACTTTTATAGAGAACGTGGTGTTCCCTAGGTGGTACTATGATAACCTTCGTGTATGCTCATAAAGAAATATTATAATGGAGGCACACTTAAACACAATAGTAAAATGTGTGAATTTACTGACACAAATTACATGATCATGCACACACAATCACAAGTAATACATGAAAATGAAGATAAGGATAATAAATCTGGAGATCTTCAGCAACTCTTCTTTCACGACCTCCAACCACTCCTTCAACTGGGCAGATTAGACAGGAGTCACACTCTCCCACAGAAGGGCCTCTTCACCATGTCGGCACCTCTTCTTCAACTGTCCTGTCGTCCACACACACACTGTCCTCTCCAACAGTCCTGGACACAAGCTGCCCTGCAGCCTATTCTACTACTAAAGTATTAATGTCATACTGCCACATGCATAAGTAAATATCGTGGCCTATCTAGCCTACTCACACAAGGGGTAATGGAAGGGAAAATTGATCTACCTTACATTCCTGGCTCACGACGCCTGTCCCTCGATGGTGTGAGGTTCCCAAGCTTCCTGAATCGATCCTTGATGATCCAGGAACGTTCCACAGGTCCTCAGGTGACGTGAAGCCTTCGCGTCGTCGCCGTTCCAATCCCAGACATTCAGCTATCCCAATCCTGGTTCACCAATGGGCACTGAGCTAATCACTATATTCACACACTCTTCCCTTCCACAAGGCGTTGATCCTCGTCCTAGGAACGATGTCGTCCCTCCAAAACCCTCAGTGGATGTGACCCAGTCACAGCTAGGCCTGTCTGCTGCACCTTCCAGACCTCAACGTCCAGCGGCGCCCCCCAGCGTCGTCGCCGACTATTTTCCAAGTTTGGCACTCCTTTGCTCAATAAACTTGGTTCCATTTTGCTTCCCAGAAGCGCAAGGTCTCCAATAACTTATGGTGGGCTGCGATGGCTAGTTTAATTCATTGAATAAGGCTTGTAGAGCCTCAAATCCTCGAGAGCTGACCGAGGCGCATCCTCTCACCTCCACAATCAGGTCAACTCTGACATTGGCGCCGCCCGGGGCACTCGGTGACGTCACGCCGGGCTCTGATTGGTCGCCCGCGGCCTAAGTCGGCCAATCCGCGATCGGCTAGTGTCCCTTACAAAACGTCATATCTGCAGTAAAGGATACTCTTTCATTTTATATCAGGGCGCCACTTTCTCCTTACCTACAACATATAATGTAAATTCCTCCCTTATCTGGCGGCGGGTCTGGTCGCCACATATATCAACAGACTCCCTGTGCCTCAGAGAATCAGTAGGAAGAGCTGATATGACTCTTAAAGCAGGTAAACGAAAGAAATAGGAGAGGGCACCGTAACATTACACAACTTGATAATTGTCCCAGACAGACGTAAAGATCATTGCATCTTCATTTTTCTGATTTCTTCATTTTCTTTTGTCATCCAAAGATTGTAGATTATTACCTAAAATTCCAATTTAGAATATTGTATTAAGTATTACTTAAGTTTGCTTTCATCTAGAGTATGCACCTCCTCCCTTGGATTGCCTACCCTCCATCCTTCATCAGACATTAAATATCTTTGCTTATACTAAGTATTTAAAGTGCAATCAATACCTGCTTGATGGGGTTCTGGGAGTTCTTTTACTCAGCAAGCCTGGCAGTAGGCCAGGCTTGACTTGTGAGAGTTTGGTCCACCTGGCTGTTGCTTGGAGCGGCCTGCAGGTCCACATACCCACCACAGCCCGGTTGGTCCGGCACTCCTTTGAGAAAATTATCTAGTTTTCTCTTGAAGAAGTCCACGGTTGTTCCGGCAATATTTCCTATGCTCGCTAGGAGTTTGTTGAAAAACCGCACACCTCTTATGTTTATTCAGTGCTCTCTGATTGTGTCTATGGCACCCCTGCTCTTCACTGGTTATATTCTGAATTTCTTCCATATCGTTCACTTCAGTACGTTGTTATTTTACTGTGTAGATTTGGGGCCTGGCCCTCCAGTATATTCCATGTGTATATTATTCGGTATCTCTCTCGTCTCCTTTCTAGTGAGTACATTTGGAGAGCTTTGAGACGATCCCAGTAATTTAGGTGCTTTATCGAGTCTATGCGTGCCGTATATGTTCTCTGTATTCCCTCTATTTCAGCAATCTTCACCTGCTCTGAAGGGGAAAGTGAGTACTGAGCAGTACTCAAGACGGGACAATACAAGTGACTTGAAGAGTACAACCATTGTGATGGGATCCCTGGATTTGAAAGTTCTCGTAATCCATCGTATCATTTTTCTGGCTTCCGCAATATTTGCTTGGTTATGCTCCCTAAACTTTAGTTCGTCAGACATTATTATTCCCAAGTCCTTTACATGTTGCTTTCCTACTATGGACAAATTTGATTGTGTTTTGTACCCTGTATTATGTTTAAGGTTCTCATTTTTACCATATCTGAGTAACTGGAATTTGTCGCTGTTAAACATCATGTTATTTTCTGCTGCCCAGTCGTAAACTTTATTAATACTGTATCTGCTTGAAGTTTTTCAATATCTTCAGCAGAGGTCATTTTTAAGCTGATTTTTGTGTCATCTACCAAGGATGATCCAACGCTGTGCCTTGTATATGAGTCTATATTTGATATGAGAATAAGGGAAAGCAATGGTGCAGGGACTGTATCTTGAGGTACAGAGCTTTTAACTGTTCTTAGACTCGATTTTATATGGATGACTGTTACTCTTTGTGTTCTGTTTGACAGAAAACTGAGTATCCAGCGTCCTATTTTACCAGTTATTCCCATTGAACTCATTTTGTGTGCTATCACTCCATGTTCAAATTTACCGAATGTCTTTGCAAAATCCGTGTATACCACATCTGCATTCCCTTTTTCTTCTTATGCCTCAGTGATTTTGTCGTAATGTTCAAGTAGCTGTGAGAGGCATGATCTTCCCGCTCTAAATCCATGTTCGCCTGGATTGTGGAGATCATTTGTTTCCATGAAACTAGTGACCTGACTCCTGATCAATATCTCAAATACTTTTATTATGTGGGACGTTAGTGCAACTGGTCTATAATTCTTTGCCAATGCTTTGACATAGCCCCTTGTGTAGAGGGGCTATGTCAGCTGTTTAAGCGCATCTGGTATTTCCCCATGTCCAATCTCTTCCTACTCACTATACTGAGTGCTTGTGCTACTGTCACTTTGCATTTATTTATAAATATTAAATTTAATGAGTCTGGACCCGGGGCTGAGTGCATGGGCATATTGTAAAATTCTCTTTCAAAATCTGCCATGCTCGTGTTGATATCAGTTATATTTACAGGGGTTTGGATATCCCGCATAAAGAGGTTGTCCGGATTTTTTACTTTCATGCTGTGTATCTGAGTGCTAAACATATCCTCATACAGCTTTTTTAGGATTTCACTAACTGTAAAATTAGTGTTATGACAAATTAGAAATTTGTCATCCTCAATGTATGAACCTTCACTAATACAAATAGGTCCAATACTGGCAGTGATTTTTGCTTTTGATTTAGCATAAGTGAAGAAATAGTTTGGGTTTTCCTTTATTTCTTGAATTGCTTTTTTGTCTAGTTGCCTCTCTTCAATCTGATATGAATGCTTCCGTCTCTGTTTTATTTCTACAATCTCCCTGTTTAAATTATTCCTTCTTTGTATGGAAAGTCGTGTCTGCTTAATCATTTCCGTTATTTCTTGTCTTTTTTTGTAGTGTCGTCTGCATTCTCTTTCTACGTTGGACCTCTTTCTGGCTTTCCTCAAAGGAACATGTTTCAGACAGACTTCATAGGCTTCAGAAGTCAGTTTTTCTATCCTTTATGTATGATTTTTATTACCTAGAACATATTCCCATTGAATGTTTGTAAGTTCCCCGTTTATTTTTGCCCAGTCTATCCTTTTATTATTATTATTAAAATTGAATTTATTGAATAACCCTTATCACGTGTTGTTTCTCTTAGGCCTACTACCAACTACCTACTACTTAGGCCTTAATGTTAGCTTTCACTTCAATGTTGTCCGAGTACGTAGTGTTTGAGACAGTAATGTCTCTGATTAGCTCATCATTGTTCGTGAATATCAGGTCCAGCGTGTTTTCGTTCCTAGCTGGTTCTGTAATCTGCTGACTGAGCGAGAATTTGTCACAGAATCTCAGTAGTTCTCTGACCTGTGGTTGGTTATTTCCAGGTTGATTTCCTGCTATAATGTTATTTTTACTATTCTCCATTATAAAATGGGCAGATTAAAGTCTGCAAAGAAGATAATATCTGGTACTGGGTTTGTTAAGTTATCAAGGATATTCTCTATTTTGTGGATTTGCTCAGTGAATTTCTCAACTGTTACATCTTGCGGTTTGTATGTTAAAATAATAATTAGATTTATATTTTCTACCCTGAGTCCAAGTACCTCTACCACCTCATTAGTTGAGTTCAGGAGCACTGTTCATGCCAGTTCCTCTTTAATATACAGACCTACTCTTCCACTTGACCTAATTACTCTGTCATATCTATATAGATTATAATTTGGGATCCAGATTTCACTATCCGTGTGGTCTTTTGTGTTGAATGATTTGCTCATTCAAATCATTCATTCATCATTTGCTCATTTATTTGATCATTCAAATATGAATGATTTCCCATATTGTGTGTCACTTCTAGTGAGCTTAGGTAGTTCTACATTATAATGTAATTATACTGTACTGCACAGTTTATCATAACCCAAATTATCTTTATTTTTCAGTCCTGAGAAACGCTTTACAACGAGTATGTCCCTCATGTAATATTATCGTGAACATTAATCAACATGTCTGCAAGTGTGGCTATAGGCTTTTTGGTGTCAAACATCTCTTTTAAGGGTCTGAGCGTGGTGCAGTGGGTTAAAGGCGTAGCTGTTATGCCAGTTGCTGTAAGGCTTCTGTGCTGGCAAGGGTATATATATATATATATATATATATATATATATGTATATATATATATATATATATATATATATATATATATATATATATATATATATATATATATATGTCGTACCTAGTGGCCAGAACGCACTTCTCAGCCTACTATGCAAGGCCCGATTTGCCTAATATGCCAAGTTTTCATGAATTAATGTTTTTTCGACTACCTAACCTAACCTAACCTAACTTTTTCTGGTACCTAACTTAACCTAACCTATAAAGATAGGTTAGGTTAGGTTAGGTAGGGTTGGTTAGGTTCGGTCATATATCTAAGTTAATTTTAACTCCAATAAAAAAAAATTGACCTCATACACAATGAAATGGGTAGCTTTATCATTTCATAAGAAAAAAATTAGAGAAAATATATTAATTCAGGAAAACTTGGCTTATTAGGCAAATCGGGCCTTGCATAGTAGGCTGAGAAGTGCATTCTGGCTACTAGGTACGACATATATATATATATATATATATATATATATATATATATATATATATATATATATATATATATATATATATATATATATATATATATATATATATATATATATATATATATATCAGGATCTGATTCGTGATCAGATATACAAGGCAGAGAATGAAATCAAAGACAAAAAAACGCAACTACTTCATGCTACAAACGAGTGGAGAAATAGCAACATCGACCATAGTATCCGTACCCGCATTGAACAACACCTCGACATCCTCACAGACCAACATCACCTCAGCACTGAAACAAGGATTATCAAGAAACTAACAACATTATATGGAGGACCTATGGCAATTCCACGACCAAGAGATGGCTTCCTGAACCTTGCAGGAATTAACCTCACTGAGGACCAAGTCACTCTCCTAAATCTGGGCATAAACTGTCATGTTATGTCCAGACCGAGTGAAATGGCCCGGAAAGTGGAGTTGGAAATTCTGTTGGACGACATATTCGACCTCGAGACACAAAAGAAGGTCACTACCAAAGATACCTTACAAGCAGAACTTATTGCAGAAGGAGGAAAGAATCGAGGCAACTACAGAAGCACCATACTGTCCCCCGAGCTTAGAGCGGCAGCTAAAAGCCTTCGTGAGAACAAGGAGATAGTTGTCAGGAGAGGTGACAAGTCGCCAATATATGTCATTCTTAAAAAAGACGAATATCTGGCGAAAATGAACATCATACTCTCTGACCAAACTAAGTTCCAAAGGGTAACGAAGGACACTACAGCCGAATTAAAAGCAAAGGTCAACAAACTGATCGAAACTGTGAACGCCAAGAAATCCGGACTCCACCTGCCAAAGATCATTGGGGAATATAAACCTGGATATGCGTATGGAAATGTCAAGACGCACAAGCCTGGAAACCCACTTCGGCCAATCATTAGCCAGATACCCACACCCACGTACAGATTGGCAAAGCGACTCAACGGCCTGCTGACTCCTTATGTTCCTTGCGCCTTCAGCCTGAAGTCTCCAAAGGAATTTGTGGACTTACTGCGGGGCGCACGGGCCACAGGGATAAGAGCCTCGTTGGACGTAGAATCGCTGTTTACCAACGTACCTGTGGACGAGACAATCGGAATGATAGCCGACAGAGTGTATCGTGATCCAGCCTGTACTCCTCTTGACATGCCAGAAAGTATTCTGAGGAAACTACTCCAAGCTTGTACTAAAGAGGCACCCTTCTTGAGCCCGGATGGGCATATGTATAAGCAAGTAGATGGGGTCGCTATGGGTTCTCCCCTAGGTGTCCTGTTTGCAAACTTCTACATGGGTACCATCGAGCAAAAAGTCTTAGTCGACATGAACTTGAAACCGGCCATATACTGCAGGTATGTTGACGACATTTTTACACAGGTACCTGATGTCAGACATCTGCAGGAGCTGAAGGAGGCATTTGAGCAGAGTTCCGTGCTGCGTTTCACTTACGAGACGGAAAAGGATGGGAAGCTGCCTTTTCTAGATGTAACAGTCATGGAAAAGGGTGGAGGTTTCCACACTGCAGTCTACACAAAGGAAACAAACATAGGAATGTGCCTAAATGCCAACAGCGACTGCCCTGACAGGTACAAGAGGAGTGTTGTTAACGCATACGTCGACCGTGCTCTCAGCCACAGCTCAGAATGGAAGCAAGTCGACGAAGAACTCTGTAGGGTAAGGCAGGTTCTAGTCAATAACGGCTTCTCCAATGGTTTCATCGAAGACATCATAAGAAGGAAAGTGAAAAGCCATGCAACCTCCGAAGAGACAACTAACACAACACCTATACCCCCTATTAGACTATTTTACAGGAACTTCTTTTCCACAGCTCATAAAACAGAGGAAAGGGTCCTGAAAGATATTGTTAATAGAAACGTTATCCCTACAGACAAAAATCAGAGGATACAACTGACGATTTACTATAAAACCAGAAAAACGGCCAGCCTACTCATGAGAAACTCTCCAGACACGAAACAGAACGCTTTAAAAGAGACTAACGTCGTCTATGCCTTCAAATGCCCACTTGGGGACTGTAAGCTCCAAAAAACCCAGTATATAGGCAAGACAACAACATCTCTTTCTAGGCGTTTAACGATGCATAAACAACAGGGCTCCATTAAGGAACATATAATCTCTTCCCATAACCAAACCATCGCCAGAGAAATCCTAGTAAACAACACAGAAATCATCGATAGATACAGCGATAGCAGGCGGCTTGACGTTTGCGAGGCACTACACATCAAGAAGTCAACACCAGCAATCAACAGCCAATTATTGCACAACTATATTCTACCCACCTCAAGACTCCGCTCCAATATAGAAGCATCAAGAAATATGGACCAATAGGCTTTCTACAAACACTTATATATATATATATATATTGTGACGGTAAAGCGTTGGCGTTCGGCTGTTTCAAAGCTAGGGGCAGGGCCTCGTCACATTAAAGAAAAAAAAAGTGAAAAAGCTGGAACTTTCGTCTGTGGTAAGGTAATGGGAAGATACACAAAACACAAGTAAATTTAACAATGCAATTTTAATTACGTTAGAAAAACAAGACATGAATAAAATTGAGCATAAAATATAACAGACAAATCAACAAACAAAATAATAAGAATAATCACTGGCAAATGAAAAGTTACATTAAGACAAGTGAGTAATAGCAAAATAAATAATAATGATGCCGGAATATAGGCTTCGAGCTGCCACCTCCCTTAGTACACGAAAGCCAAGGCTTAGTCTACCAATGAGAGATGTCAACTGCAAGGAGCACTGGGATATTCTGACGACTCTGGGCCGCTGCAGCCCAGACATCAACTAGTGGTGAAGGGTGGAAGGCAGGTGCGACGGGACACCAGCCAATCAGCGACAGGCAGGCAATGGACAAGCAGTTTGCCGGTTTACGGTGGTGGTGGCGGCGAGCAGCTGTGCCGGTGTGCTGGATACGTTTTGCTCTCTGGGCAAAACGTTTTGGAGATACTTGCTGGATATATCTTCTATATTATCTGTTGTTGTAACGTACTTTGGAGGGAAGAGCAGGCTCAATCTCTCTTGAAAGAGATTATCGTCACAATATATAATATATAATATATATATATATATATATATATATATATATATATATATATATATATATATATTGTGACGATAATCTCGAATAATGACGATATATATATATATATATATATATATATATATATATATATATATATATATATATATATATATATATATATGTATATATATATATATATATATATATATATATATATAGAAATATATATATATATATATATATATATATATATATATATATAGAGAGAGAGAGAGAGAGAGAGAGAGAGAGAGAGAGAGAGAGATAGATAAATATATATATATATATATATATATATATATATATATATATATATATATATATATATATATATATATATATTAGTATATATATATTAGTATATTTTGGTAGCAGTCTTTCCTGTAGACATATATTGTTAAATATGACCGAAAAAGTAAGATTAATAATTCTAACACGAATTTTCTCGATCTTTCTTATGTTTCTTTTCACTGTTGAAGGTAAATGAAAAATCAATTCTCCAAAATTCATTTTTATTTCTAGTCTGACGCGACACTTGAGCGCGTTTCATAAAACTTATTACATTTTCAAAGACTTTAGTTTACACACACACACAACTATAACTGAATAGAGCTTAAACATCTTCGATTTTTTATACCTGCATTTGGGTGAGGTGATATGTTACAACAGTTTTGGCTGTTGATTGCTGGTGTTGACTTCTTGATGGGTGATGTCCTACACATCAAGAAGTCAACACCAGCAATCAACAGCCAATTAATGCACAACTATATTCTACCCACTTCAAGACTCCGCTCCAATATAGAAGCATCAAGAAATATGGGCCAATAGGCCCTCTGCAATTACTTCCTTTCTTACCTTCAGTACCCATTGTTTCGTGTTCTGGCTTGTGTTGAAAGTTTGTTTTCACCTCATCCAAAACTGTTGTAACATATCACCTCACCCAAATGCATTTATAAAAAATCGAAGATGTTTAAGCTCTACTCCTGCTCCGCCGCACCATGTTCATCCAGAGCAAGAAGCAGAAAGGCTAGCAAATCTATTTGCTTCAAGAGCCAGTTCCACTCAACTTCCTCAAGCAACTCTGACTCACCAACAAAGACTTCAAGCAGCAAGATGGAAATAAATAGATGATGCTTTAGCCTTACCTGACGAACTAGACCAACCTTTCAATCTAAAAGAACTCAGAATTTCTACAAAGAAAACTAAAAATACAGCTCCAGGCGAGGATAAATTCACTTACAACATGCTGGCCAAGCTAGGAGAAAAGGGTGAAGAAGCCTTCTTGAATCTCATCAACAGAGTATGGGTGACAAGAACCCGACCACTCTCTTGGAACAGTGCAATTATAGTTCCCATTCCAAAACCTAAAGATCCAGGAAATCCAAGACCCATCTCATTAACAAGCTGTCTGGCCAAAACTGCAGAAAGAATGGCTCTTAATTGAATTGAATGGAAAGCCAATCCACTACACCAAAATATGTTTGCTTACAGAAAAGGTGTTGGAACCACAGAATGCCTTACCTCCCTCCTGGATAAAATCAATGACTAACCTGGAATCCTTTTTTTTCTAGACCTTGAAAAAGCCAGTGCTCCAGCTACATTGTGCTGCCTTGTGGATAAGGAAATCAAAGGACACGCTCTTGCTTTTGCCAAAGGAAGCCTGCTTAACCGAGAAGCTAAAGTCAAATTCCAAGGAAATACATCGACCTCAAAGAGGCTGGAAATGGAACTCCGCAGGGAGGAATACTAAGCCCCTTCCTCTCCAACTGTCACATGGAACTTTTCATGAAGCTCAAGCTACCAAAAGCCAAACTTCTTAACTATGCAAACGACTTTGTGGTCATCATCAATGACAAAGGTGCAAGGAACCATGCACAAAAATGCCTAGATATTATCAGCAAGGAAGCGGAACGCATAGCAGTGAAAATAAACAGCAATAAAACAAAAGCAATGGCCGTTAAAATGAGAACTCAAGACATCAGACTGGCAATACAAGGACAAGAAATTGAGTGGGTTACCTCTTTTCAATACCTAGGAGTCATAATAGACAACCAGTTGAAATTCACTCAAGAAATTGAATATCTTCGGCAACGCTGTAAAGCCAGAAACTCAGCTTTGCGCTCCCTGACCTGTCTTAGAGATGGTGCATCTCTACCAGTACTCAAAATGTACTACGTTCAAGCAGTTAGGTCACTCATCGACTATGCTGCTCCTGCTCTTACATCCCTCAGTGATAACCAATGGGAGAAACTGGAAGTGTCTCAAAATGATGCTCTGAGAACGATGCTGGGAGCACCTATATGGACGCGTAGAGAGAACCTTAGAATGGAAACAAATTTACCAGCATTAGAAAACAGGATGAAACAAAGGACAGCCACCATAGCAGCAAAACTTACTGGAACAACTGCCAGGCTGTCAAACAAAGACAGCATACAGAGATCCTTTCAGAAAAACCTACAGTATAGAACAAGCTCATGGATGGATAATGTGGTCAAGATTTTAGAGAAAATGCAGTCCGTCTAATTACCACAAGCTACACAAGCTTCAGAAAGCTTCCTGGCAATACGTTAGTAATGAATAAATATGATATATTTACTCATTATAATGTTGGTGCTGAATGTACAACACGAAAAAACATAATTTTAATCTGAAAAAAGTATCTTTTTATAAAGAAATTAGACGAAAATAAAAAGCTGGTGACGCCAAATCAAGTCGACGATCCAAGCTTCGGTTAGGTTAGGTTAGGTTAGGTTTGGTTTAGTTAAGTTAGGTTAGGTTAGGTTAGGTTAGGATAGGTTAGGTTAGGTTAGGTTAGGTCAGCCTAACTTAACATATCATATTTATTCATTACTAACGTATTGCCAGGAAGCTTTCTGAAGCTTGTGTAGCTTGTGGTAGCTTGTGGTAATTAGACGGACCCCGAAAATGGACATGAAATGGACCATTAAAAACAAAGGAGAAGATAGACCATATCAACACTTTCGGCAGCCTCCTCCATGGGAAGAATCGACTCTAAAGATAATCATTGAAAGATTACCAGTTAAAAAATCAGCATGTGACCCGCAGAGGCTCAAGGAAGTAATAGAGCAACAAATGGAAACTATCTCTAGACCCACAACGACTCACATCTTCACAGACGGATCAGTTGATCAAGAAAAAGGTTCTGCTGGGGCAGCAGTTTACACTACCAACCATGAAGCTTACTGGAGCATGAATAGTGGGTGCTCAACATTGCAAACAGAATTATATGCCCTGAAGGAGGCAATAAACTATACAATTGAGAATAATTTACATGATGTCATCATTCATACAGACTCTAAATCTTCGCTCCAGGCATTGTTATCCAGTCAGCACAGAGATAATATACAACTCATCACAGAAATCCAACATATAGGAAAAGAAGCCCATAATCTAGGGCTGTCAATCACCCTAAATTGGATACCAAGTCACATTGGCATAGGTGGTAATGAAAAGGCAGACTCACTAGCAAAAACTGCCACTGCTCTACCTGTTGTACAGGTTCAAATACCTCCAAGTTTCTCACAGATAAAGGAGCAAATCAAGAAGAAAATATTCTCAACTATCAAAAGTCGCCACAGAGCCAAAGTAGCGGAAGGAAGATCCACTTCGATATGGTATGAACAAGCCACTGGGTACTACTCTTTCAAGCCTGGCAAAAAGATATCCAGAGACATTGCAGTAGCCATACACAGACTCAGACTTGGGTACAAGTGCTGCTGGGAGGTAATGAACCCAATAGTTAAAGAGTGTCACATCTGTGAAACTGAGGCAGAGGCGCCGCTATTGCACTACTTACTGGAATGTGAAGCTACTGAACCCCTGCGCATCAAACTCAACATTAATCCAACGACAGCAGCTGCATTAGATGCACATTCCACCGCGACTACAATGATTAGAAAAGCTGTTGAGGAATGGGACTCATTAGTGAGCATTCTGCATCTACATCCGCCACCAAGATAATGTTAATAAAACTAAATTAAAACCAGTGCACTAAAACAGAAGCGATAAATAAGCAGGGAAAAAGGAGAAGTCCTCTCCTCCATTTTAAACTTAGACCCAAATATCACAGGAAAAAGGTTATCATGTATAACCAAACTCAATTACGGGCTCACCATAGCCCGTGCTACATGAACACTTCGTCCTGAGTAGCTAAATCTTTAACAACAACAACATTAAGCTCTATTCAGTTATAGTTGTGTGTGTGTGTGTGTAAACTAAAGTCTTTGAAAATGTAATAAGTTTTACGAAACGCGCTCAAGTGTCGCGTCAGACTAGAAATAAAAATGAATTTTGGAGAATTGATTTTTCATTTACCATCAACAGTGAAAAGAAACATAAGAAAGATCGAGAAAATTCGTGTTAGACTTATTAATCTTACTTTTTCGGTCATATTTAATAATATATATATATATATATATATATAATATATATATATATATATATATATATATATATATATATATATATATATATATATATATATATATATATATATATATATATATATATATATATATATATATATATATATATATATATATATATATATATATTATATATATATGGCAGTCTCCGTGGTGTAGTGGTAAGACACTCGCCTGGCGTTCCGCGAGCGCTATGTCATGGGTTCGTATCCTGGCCGGGGAGGATTTACTGGGCGCAATTCCTTAACTGTAGCCTCTGTTCAACGCAACAGTAAAATGTGTACTTGGATGAAAAAACGATTCTTCGCGGCAGGGGATCGTATTCCAGGGACCATAGGATTAAGGACTTGCCCGAAACGCTACGCGTACTAGTGGTTGTACAAGAATGTAACAACTCTTGTATATATCTCAAAAAAAAAAAAAAAATATATTATATATATATATATATATATATATATATATATATATATATATATATATTATTTATTATTTTCATTTATGCATATACAAGAATGTACATAAGGAATGTGAGGATACAAATATGGTAATTACAGTCTTGTAAAGCCACTAGCACGCGCAGCGTTTCGGGCAGGTCCTTAATCTAAGAAAATTTTAAGGAGGTAAATACTTGCAAAATTTATAGACAAAAAAAAATGATAACAGATTACATGGAATGAAAAAAAAAAAAAGAAGATGAGAGAAAATTGTAGGTACAGTATATTAAAGCACATAGGTAGCTAAGATTGATTGCAATGACAGCTTAAAATGGTAGTTGACAACAAATTGGTAGGCACAATACAGCAGAAACAATATAAGATTGATTGCAATGACAGCTTGAATGGTAGTTGACAAAAAATTATATATATTAATTATAAAAATTATAAAATTATATATATATATATATATATATATATATATATATATATATATATATATATATATATATATATATATATATATATATATATATATATATATATATATATATTGTGATGGGAAAGTGTTGGAGTGTTGATGTTCGACAGTCCTCCAATGGCAGGTGTCAAAGCCTGGTCACACTTAAAACAAAAATATAGACTGCTTGCCTGTTGTCTGTGGTAAGTGAGAGGGATGAACACGTAAAACACAAAGTATGAACGATGAAACTTTAATATATTTACTTTAAACATAAATGAAAATAAAGACAAATCTCGGAGGAATTAAAAGTTCAATGAAATAACAAAGATAAATGCAAAGACAATGTGAGACACAATAGTACAAAAGTGAAATGTTAAAATGGTGCTGAGAATATTGGCTATGGCTGAAACCTCCCTTCGTATACAAGCCAATGAGCTAGTATGCCAGAGAGAGATGTCAACTCTAAGAGCACAAAGAATATTCTGAAGTTGATAGCTGTTCAGGCTCAGACGTCGACTCAGGTAGAGGGCGCTGAGGTGCGGTGTGCAGGTGCGCGGTCGGCGAGTCACCAATCAGGAGCAGGCAAGCTGGTGAAGGGTAGTTAGCTGGTTTGATGACGAGCCGGCGTGTGGAGGGTGCATAGAGTGGGGGGATCTTGGGTACGTTTTGCCTCCTGGTCAAAACGTTTTGTGCTACTGGTGACGTATCTTGAATGTAGCATCTTATACTTGTATATTTGGACGTAACTTGAAGTAGGGAAGAGCAGGCTCAATCTCTCTAGAAAGAGATTATCGTCACAATATATATATATATATATATATATATATATATATATATATATATATATATATTATATATATTTTTGATATATATATCAAATATATATATATACATAATAATTTAATATATATATATATATTTGATATAAAATAAAGAGTACTCAGAGAAGACCTTTTGGATCCTCACTGAACACTTTGATATATATATATATATATATATATATATATATATATATATATATATATATATATATATATATATATATATATATATATATATATATATATATATATATATATATATATATATATATAGCCATGCCGAAAGCCAAGAAACAATCCAGTTGGGACAGCCCCATTGTAGACAAAGAAGCCACAGCTTTGCTGGAGGCAGCAACAACCCCCAGTGATTGTGCACGCCTCACAGCTGTGCAGGCTCCCCATGCAGAGGACTTCCTTCTGGCAGTCCCTATGTCTGCGACAGGCACACGTCTTGATCCGCAGGAGCTCCGTATTGCAGTCGCTCTCCGCCTTGCTGCCCCTATCCGCACTGTTCACAGGTGTATTTGCGGCGAGGCAGATGCTGACGAATATGGATTGCATGGCCTGCACTGTGGAAAATCGGGTGGTTGGCACACTCGACACGACGACGTCAACGACATCATTAAAAGAAGCCTTGCCTCTGCTCAGTGTCCAGCGGAGAGAGAGCCCCGCAACCTACTGAACCGTGACTCTGTTAGCTTTGCCGGCCGACCAGACGGAATCACACTGCGTCCGTGGAAGGGTGGCAGGCAGTTGGCATGGGACTATACTTGCGTATCCACCCTGGCAACGACATACATCAACCTCTCTGCCGGCACAGCAGGAGCCGCGGCGACACGCAGAGAAAAACAAAAGTCAGTCAAGTACAGGCAATTAGATCAAAGGTACAGCTTCGTTCCAATAGGGTTTGAGACCCTAGGCCCATGGGGTGAGAGTGCAAGAAGGTTTCTTAAGGATCTTGGTTCCAAGCTCATTGACACCACAAGAGACCCTAGAGCAGCAAGTTTTCTCTTTCAGCGCCTCAGTGTCGCGATCCAGAGGGGAAATGACCGCTGCATCCTCGGTTCCTGCCCGGCGTCGGAGGAGTTCGAGGAAATCTACAGCCTCTAGGAAGCGAACTTTTTCTTGTCCTCTTAATGTTCATTTTTTGTATAAAATCAGATATGTAACTGTATAACCTTGCATAATAAAGTGTACATCATAATAAAAAAAAAGGGGGTGGTAGGAGAAGTGAACACTCTTTCGTATTCAGAGTTAAATGGCAAGTTTTTCCCTGAGTGCTCTGTGTTCCCTTCTCTGAGGCTGTGGGTCCCTATAATTGCACCAGTGGTGGTACCCCCCTATATATATATATATATATATATATATATATATATATATATATATATATACAATCTTTGGACAACACCCACCAGTGGGACTCGAACCCAGAAAGCACAACTACCTTCCAGTAGCTGCCATAACTAGTATGCTTTAACCCACTACACCATCAGACCCTACAAAAGAAGTAGAGACTTCGAGATATATATACATCTCAAATATCTCCACCTCCCGAGGGCACCAGATGAGTGTGAGGTTAGTCTGCATTTTTCGTCAAGCCACTGTCAATGTGAGAGAACTCGTGTCCAGCTTATAAGCCTATACTTGCATAAACCACAAGTGAAGATTAAAGCATACTAGTTATGGCAGCTACTGGAAGGTAGTTGTGCTTTCTGGGTTCGAGTCCCACTGGTGGGTGTTGTCCAAAGATTGTTAATCTTCACTTGTGGTTTATGCAAGTATAGGCTTATAAGCTGGACATGAGTTCTCTCACATTGACAGTGGCTTGACAAAAAATGCAGACTAACCTCACACTCATCTGGTGCCCTCGGGAGGTGGAGATATTTGAGATGTATATATATCTCGAAGTCTCTACTTCTTTTGTAGGGTCTGATGGTGTAGTGGGTTAAAGCATACTAGTTATGGCAGCTACTGGAAGGTAGTTGTGCTTTCTGGGTTCGAGTCCCACTGGTGGGTGTTGTCCAAAGATTGTTAATCTTCACTTGTGGTTTATGCAAGTATAGGCTTATAAGCTGGACACGAGTTCTCTCACATTGACAGTGGCTTGACGAAAAATGCAGACTAACCTCACACTCATCTGGTGCCCTCGGGAGGTGGAGATATTTGAGATGTATATATATCTCGAAGTCTCTATTTCTTTTGTAGGGTCTGATGGTGTAGTGGGTTAAAGCATACTAGTTATGGCAGCTACTGGAAGGTAGTTGTGCTTTCTGGGTTCGAGTCCCACTGGTGGGTGTTGTCCAAAGATTGTTAATCTTCACTTGTGGTTTATGCAAGTATAGGCTTATAAGCTGGACACGAGTTCTCTCACATTGACAGTGGCTTGACGAAAAATGCAGACTAACCTCACACTCATCTGGTGCCCTCGGGAGGTGGAGATATTTGAGATGTATATATATCTCGAAGTCTCTACTTCTTTTGTAGGGTCTGATGGTGTAGTGGGTTAAAGCATACTAGTTATGGCAGCTACTGGAAGGTAGTTGTGCTTTCTGGGTTCGAGTCCCACTGGTGGGTGTTGTCCAAAGATTGTTAATCTTCACTTGTGGTTTATGCAAGTATAGGCTTATAAGCTGGACACGAGTTCTCTCACATTGACAGTGGCTTGACGAAAAATGCAGACTAACCTCACACTCATCTGGTGCCCTCGGGAGGTGGAGATATTTGAGATGTATATATATCTCGAAGCCTCTACTTCTTTTGTAGGGTCTGATGGTGTAGTGGGTTAAAGCATACTAGTTATGGCAGCTACTGGAAGGTAGTTGTGCTTTCTGGGTTCGAGTCCCACTGGTGGGTGTTGTCCAAAGATTGTTAATCTTCACTTGTGGTTTATGCAAGTATAGGCTTATAAGCTGGACACGAGTTCTCTCACATTGACAGTGGCTTGACGAAAAATGCAGACTAACCTCACACTCATCTGGTGCCCTCGGGAGGTGGAGATATTTGAGATGTATATATATCTCGAAGTCTCTACTTCTTTTGTAGGGTCTGATGGTGTAGTGGGTTAAAGCATACTAGTTATGGGAGCTACTGGAAGGTATTTGTGCTTTCTGGGTTCGAGTCCCACTGGTGGGTGTTGTCCAAAGATTGTTAATCTTCACTTGTGGTTTATGCAAGTATAGGCTTATAAGCTGGACACGAGTTCTCTCACATTGACAGTGGCTTGACGAAAAATGCAGACTAACCTCACACTCATCTGGTGCCCTCGGGAGGTGGAGATATTTGAGATGTATATATATCTCGATGTCTCTACTTCTTTTGTAGGGTCTGATAGTGTAGTGGGTTAAAGCATACTAGTTATGGCAGCTACTGGAAGGTAGTTGTGCTTTCTGGGTTCGAGTCCCACTGGTGGGTGTTGTCCAAAGATTGTTAATCTTCACTTGTGATTTATGCAAGTATGGGCTTATATATATATATATATATATATATATATATATGTCGTACCTAGTAGCCAGAACGCACTTCTCGGCCTACTTTGCATAGCCCGATTTGCCTAATAAGCCAAGTTTTCCTGAAATAATATATTTTCTCTTATTTTTTCTTATGAAATGATAAAGCTACCCATTTCATTATGTATGAGGTCAATTTTTTTTTATTGGAGTTAAAATTAACGTAGATATATGACCGAACCTAACCAACCCTACCTAACCTAACCTAACCTATCTCTATAGGTTAGGTTAGGTTAACTAGCCGAAAAAGTTAGGTTAGGTTAGGTTAGGTGGGTTAGGTAGTCGAAAAACAATTAATTCATGAAAACTTGGCTTATTAGGCAAATATGGCCTTGCATTGTAGGCAGAGAAGTGCGTTCTGGCTACTAGGTACGACATATATATATATATATATATATATATATATATATATATATATATATATATATATATATATATATATATATATATAATATCATACTCATATGGCTATCCTTTCTGAAATTGCAGGGGAAGGGACTTGGGTCCTTGATGTATGTAGGGTGGATCATAGTAGGCTTAAGTTAAATGCCTTATAAAGACCCTTAAGCCATTTTCATAGTCATTCCTGATGCAAGTGTCCTGTCAAGGGTGTATAGATAGATGAATAAATATGGTTGTAGATAAATGGATAAAGGGGTAATATTATAAACACATGAGTAAAAATATTATTATAAATTATAAATACTGTATATTTAAAATTATTTAAATTTATATTTTAAAATATTGTTTGGTCAAATTATTTACTTATAGTTTGAGTGAAATTTAATATAGCTAAAGAGGATAGTTTAAAAGTCAGTGTAAGATTATAATTAAAGTATAATCATTTCAGCCGCTGCCGAACTTGCTGCAGAAATAAAAAAAATCGAAGAATCGCAAGTGAAGATTTCTCAATGGCAGCAATGAAGATTGAAGGCTGAAATTTCTTGGGAAGAAAGTCGGTCAGTTCTATTTGAGTGGGAGGTGCGTAGGCACGCTGTTCCAGTTGAAGGTACATACACAATACTTATAAGCATAATGTCTATCTACATCAGTATATCAGTTTACATTACAACTTATTATATTTGCATTTGTTTAGTTATATTTTTGGAACAGAGAGTGGATACTTAGTTTTAAACATTCCTGAAGCATTTTATCACTAATGAAAAATGTTTATGTATACTTATAGACAATATTTTTTTCTTAATTCTGCATGATCTGAAAGTTTACAGAAGTCTTTTTTGACATAGATAAGAAATTTTATAGCATATGTTTTCAATATATTTATTTGACAGACACAAAATGCTACTAATGTGTGATTGAAGCCAGCATCAAATGTGAAGATTGTCATCCTCTAGTCTGCTACCACTGTGATATGAAATTTTTTTTTTAAACCCATTCCATGATAGGTTTTCCTGGGCCAGTGGTTATTATGAAGCATTGCCACCAACTGTGACTGTTGACCTTAATGGGACATTTACTGACTGGCGTAAGTAAACCAAAAAATTTTTTACATATGAAAACTTTGTTTTTTACCAAGCCTTTACAATATAAGTACCCAAATATTGAAGGAAAAAATTAAATGTAAATTTTTTATTCAATAAGGAATTCAATTTTTATGGCATTTGATTTACTGAATATTATTTAAATATGCAATCTTTGCTAAGTTTATTATTATTTTCTTATTCAGAACCTGTTGTGCCAGTTCCTGTGCCAAAAATTTCCTGTAACTGTAAAGACTGTAACCTTAACATAAAGAGTTCTGACATCATGTGTAAATCAAATCAAATCAAATGTTTATTTAGGTAAGGTACATACATACAAGAGATTTTACAAAGAGTGATGGATTTATAGTTAGGGCTAGTACATACAATGCCTAAAGCCAAGGACAGGACAATCGCCCAACGATTATCGTGGAAGAAGGAAGGGACCATGAAGTAATCGAGGATGTTGGTAGTGAAATAAATGGTATATTGAGTGGCAGGTCTAGACAGGTTGATGTTACGTGTATTACTAGTGGGTCTAGTGCCAAAATTATACGAAGTGTTGGCAGCCCTGAAGTTAGAAGAGTGAACGCACTCTTCATTAGTGTACAGACCGTCACCGAGTGAACACGCTCGAACCTTGTCTTCGGTAAAGACACTGGTACCTATCTACAGGCTGTACCTGGTAGCCAAAATTTACAATTTCCTGTATTCCAGATTCCTGTCTCACTGGGGGACTGCCAGATAGGTACATGAAACACCTTCTGCATACAGCCACCAGCGTTACCACGGCTCAGGGAGGTGTTGCTGTTTGGCTCAGTTTTTCGATCTTCCTCAGAACATCGGTGCTTACCTTAACCAAGGCGTGCAGTGTGGCCCCACCACGACCAAGCAAGTCACTTAGATCATGGCCCCTGGTCTTAGTGTTCTCTTCTTCTTGAGAGGAGGTGCAGTTTGCATGAAGGGTTTTCCCTCGATGACTGCACCAGAAGAGATGTGTGGAAACGCGTTGACGTTGAGGAAGATAAGAATGTCAAAAGAGCTAGTCGTGTCGTGCCGTAGATAAAGGATGTGGTTGGATGTGTGATGCGACTAAAACAGAGGCGGATGGTAGAGGGAGACTTGCCGCACAGTAGGGCGGGATGTCGAGTTCATGGCGTCATGGTGAAGCGTTGTGCACAACATAAGAACAAAGGTAACTGCAGAAGGCAAATTGGCCCATACGAGGCAGTTCCTATTTATAACCACCCAATCCCAAAGGGGCCTCGTAGCCTGGTGGATTGCGCGCAGGACTCGTAATTCTGTGGCGCGGGTTCGATTCCCGCACGAGGCAGAAACAAATGGGCAAAGTTTCTTTCACCCTGAATGCCCCTGTTACCTAGCAGTAAATAGGTACCTGGGAGTTAAGTCAGCTGTCACGGGCTGCTTCCTGGGGGTGGAGGCCTGGTCGAGGACCGGGCCGCGGGGACACTAAAGCCCCGAAATCCTCTCAAGATAACCTCAAGATAACCTCATATACATGTCCAACCCACGCTTGAAACAATCGAGGGACCCCACCTCCACCACGTTATGCGGCAATTGGTTCCACAAATCAACAACCCTGTTACTGAACCAGCATTTACCCAAGTCTTTCCTAAATCTAAACTTATCCAATTTATATCCATTGGTTCGTGTTCTGTCTTGTGTTGATACTTTTAATGCCCTATTAATATCCCCTTTGTTATGTCCATTCATCCACTTGTAAACCTCTATCATGTCACCCCTAACTCTTCGCCTTTCCAGTGAATGCAACTTAAGCTTTGTTAATCTTTCTTCATTTGAAAGATTTCTAATTTGGGGAATTAACTTAGTCATCCTACGCTGGACACGTTCAAGTGAATTTATATCCATTCTATAGTACGGCGACCAAAACTGAACTGCATAATCTAAATAGGGCCTAACCAGAGCTAGATAATGCTGAAGAACCACACCAGGTGTCTTGTTACTAAGGCTTCGATTAATAAATCCCAGTGTCCTATTTGCCTTATTACGAACATTCATGCTTTGATCCCTTTGTTTTAAATTCTTACTAATCATAACTCCCACATCCATTTCGCAATTCGATTTCACAGTCTCAACACCATCTAGCTCGTATCTTGTAACTCTATCATCATTACCTAGCCTCAAAACTTTACATTTATCAGCATTAAACTGCATCTGCCAATCCTTCGACCATTTCAAAACCCTATTTAGATCAACTTGAAGTGATAGCCAGTCTTCTTCTGTGTTAATTTCCCTACCGATTTTTGTATCATCGGCAAATTTGCAAATGTTGCTACTCAAACCTGAATCTAAATCATTTATATATATTATAAACAATAGAGGTCCCAGGACAGAGCCTTGAGGCACTCCACTTTCAACATTTTCCCACTCTGACTTGACTCCATTTATACTAACTCTGTTTCCTTTGGTATAGCCATGCCCTAATCCAGCTTAATATAGCACCCGCAATACCATGAGCCTCTATCTTTTTTAATCAGTCTTTCATGTGGCACTGTATCAAAAGCTTTGCTAAAGTCAAGGTACACAACATCACAATCCTTACCACTATCAACTCCCTCAACTATGCTAGAATAAAAAGATAACAAATTTGTTAAACATGAACGGCCATTTATAAAACCATGTTGCAACCAAATTATTAATTTATGTTTTTCAAGATGAAGACGAATTGTATTCAAAACGACACAAGACGTCTACTAATATTTTTTCCGGGAACTTGTATATCGGAACAAATCATTAACGTTTCAAAGGACACTTGGCCACCAGGCGGCGCCTTCGGCTGAGACATCTTATCCTGCAATCAATAAACACACTCCTTCGCCCGCGACACCCAGATAGTGGATGAGCACCACGAGATCGGAAGCACCCAGGCATTCCGATAAGGGCCCAACACCTGTCCATCACGGGCCACGACCCCGGCAGCCGGGACGAGGCTTCCCCCAGACCGGGGCAACAAAGGAGGGGGAACTGCAGGGGGATGCAGGCGCGGCATCGACCCCGCCACTGGGTACAGGAGCCGAGGCCCCCCGGCGAACATCTTTCCATAACACAGGATGAGGTCCCGATCATCAGGGGACAACCCCCACTGCGGGAATCCAATAGTAGGAGACGCAGGAGGGGGCACAGGTAGCAACTCGGGGCCCCTCACAGCCCCGTCATCTACGGTGGGGGATGCCAGAGCACCATACTCCCCCACCTCCTCCCAAGGCACACCACGAAGGGGAGACACACTCCGAGCCAGCTGCTAACGCTTCGAGACAGGTCACACCACTCCACTCCCACCAGGCCCCACCCACCCACACACACCGGCTCAACAACACCAGGGGCCACAGCAGTTACCAGACGTGTCGCATAGGCCGTAGAACGTGCCTCAACAGGCGGAGCAGCAGACAGACAATCAGGTGCCTCAGGCACAGTACCCACTCCATCCTCAGTACCGTCCGAATGCAACAGCGATGGAAAATCCACCACACGATAAATATGCACCCTACCAGTTGTTCTCACGTTGCACGCTGCAGCCAGATGACCCTCGTGACCACACCTATAACTGGTGCGCGGTTGCCCCCAATACAGGCAGCGTAGCGTGTAACCCAACACGGACATCAACAACGGGACACTACACTTCAGCGACATCGTCAGGGGTGCAGGAGCTGTCAAGCATACAGCAAAGTGCCCGGCAAGGACCTTATTCAAACGAACACTTAACACAGTCCCAAATCGTTCAAAACAGTAGGTTAAAAATCGTCCTGAAATTCGAGGGGGGCACCATGCACCGCCACAGAATCAAGACGACACTAAGATTCACCACCTTAACAGAACCAGAAGTAACAGGGAGAGGGTAAACACGCCCCTCACACCGCTCGAGAAACGCCTGAATGGCAGCCTGGAGGAGGAACTTGACCACAGCACGGTGGCCCTGAAGCAGCTGGACGCCCACTAGGTCCGACAGCTGCACATGCAGCACGCCCACTAGGGAGATACCAACCAACAGATGGTACACCGGCACCGTAAATGCCAGACCAGACCAGCCGACAATGTCCTCTTCACTGGAGGGCGAGAAGTCCCCATGGCCAAGCCAAACATCACCCTGTTAGTGGCAAACCACCACCAGCAGAACAAACCAGCAATCGCCCAACGTAAACACTAGCCAGGAGCAGAGACCTCAGGAGCGTCCGACCTGGCCGGCGGTCGCCATTCAATTCCTTGGTGTTCACTGTGGTCAAGACATCTTTATTAATACAGTTCCTAGAGCAGGACATTCTCCTAACATTGGCCAACTATCTGCATAAGATTGGGTTTATTCAAACATACTAATTTGGTTTATTTTCTTTTTAGAAATCAAACCAAATTCTTTTTGGTGGGGAGGAGTTACGGTATCAACACTGTTGCTGGGGTGTGGAGTGCCATCTTTAGAGCTGCATTCCAACTCCCAAGAATTAGATGAGATACAGACAACGCCATCTGTTGGCAGTGGCGTGGTGTCAGTGAAAGGCTCCTGTTTCATACCTCAGTTAGGAGGTGAGATCGATGATGATGACCTCTGGTGGATGGCGTAACAATATCAACGCCATCTAGGTTGTGGATGTAATTACGTCAGTTTCCCGGTGTTATCTTAAGGTCACCCAGCATACTGACTATCTAGATAATGATGTTTATGTTCACCGAGGTGATGTGAGGAGGCCATTGTGCTGACAGTTCACCTTGGGCAGTCCAGAACTCCTGACTTGGTCCTGTCAGGAGGACCAAGAGAGGACAAAGTTGCCGCCGTTTGAAGTAGCAGTGTGTTAGCTGCTGGATTTAGGCAGTGTTGTATTGACCGACGTACCCGGGATTTGGCCAAGAGGAGATACGAGGCGACCTTAGTGCATGTCTCTTGAGAAGTGTGCTAAAGACTTCTGCAAGGTTGTTAGCTACCCCTGTACGTCATTATTTGAGAACCCTGTCAGCGTGTTGCTGAAGCCCTCTGCCAGTGTGGTTCTGGAGAGTGGATGTGGGGTAGTGGATCACCGTGACAATACGGTGTTTGGACTGGCCCATGTTGAGGAAGGTAAACTCGCCGGTGATTACCATAGAGCGTGGACGACATATATGTGAAAATAGTGGACTCACCGGGATTTGATGAACACTACAGCAATATTGAGTGTCCTGGGTGAAAGTGACACAGTGTACATAGGAGTAGTTATAATTCAATATATATAACATATTGGTGAGGTATAACTAAAGTTTATAAATATTTTTGAAGGTGTAATTGTGTATTCCCCCCCCCCCCTCCCCCTTTATTCCTTGCACTGTTACTTACTACTGCCAGTTCTGAGAACTTACCACTGACTTGGGGAAGGATCATAGAAGAGGAAGAGATTGTAAGACACGTGAACAGAAAGAGAGAGAACAACAAGAGAGAGAGAGAAGAGAGGCTGAGACAGAGAAGCAGAGGCATAGACAGAGATGCAGAAGCAGACCAGCAGAAAGGCAGTGTCAGAGACAGAGATGCAGAGACAGAAAAGCAGAGGTAGTGATACAGAGGCAGAGACAGAGAGGCAAATACCATGAGGCAGAGAGAGAAAGAAAGAGACAGAGAGGCAGAGATAGAGTGGCAGAGACAGATGGGCAGAGATAGATGGGCAGAGACAGAGAAGCAGAGACAGAGAGGCAGAGACAGAGAAGCAGAAACAGAGGGGCAGAGAAAGAGGGGCAGAGACAGAAAAGCAGAGACAGAGAAACAGAGACAGAGGCAGAGACAGAGGCAGAGACAGAGAGGCAGAGACAGAGAGGCAGAAACAGAGGGGCAGAGAAGGAGGGGCAGAGACAGAAAGACAGAGACAGAGGAACAGAGACAGAGTCAGAGATAGAGAGAGAGGCAATGACCGTGAGGCAGAGACAGAGTGGCAGACAGAGAGGCAGAAACAGAGGGGCAGAGAAAGAGACAGAGGCAGAGACAGAAAGGCAGACAGAGAGGCAAAGAAAGAGACAGAGGCAGAGACAAAGTCAGAGGCAGAGACGCAGAGGCAGAGGCAGAGACAGAGAGGCAAAGACAGAGAGGCAGAGGAAAAGACTGAGAGACACAGGCAAAGACTTTGGTAAAGGTAAAGGCCCAGTGGTAGAGACGGAGAGGCAGATACAGAAAGGGAGAGACAGAGAGGCAGAGTCAGAGTGGCAGAGGGAGAGAGACAGAAACATAGAGGCAGAGGCAGAGAGGTAATGACAGAGGCAGAGACAGAGGAACAGAGACAGAGGCAGAGACAGAGAGAAAGGCAATGACCGTGAGGCAGAGAGAGAAAGGCAAATACAGAGAAGCAGAGACAGAGAGGCAGAGAAAGTGAGGCAGAGAAAGAGAGGCAGAGACAGAGACATAGAGGCAGAGACAGAGATGCAGAGAAGGAGAGGCAGAGACAGAGAGGTAGAGGAATAGAGGCAGAGAAAGAGAGGTAGAGGTAGAGAGGCAGAAACTGAGAGGCAGAGACAGAGATGCAGAGGATGAGACAGAGAGAAAGAGAAACAGAGAGAGGCACAGACAAAGAGGCCGAGGCAGAGAGACATAGACAGAGAGGCGGAAGCAGAGAGTCAGAGGCAGAGACAAAGAAGCAGAGACAGAGAGGCAGAGACAGAGAGGTAGAGACAGAGAGGCAGAGGTTGAGAGGCAGAGAAAGAGAGGCAGAGACAGAGAGGCAAAGGCAGAGAGGGAAATACATAGAGGAACAGACAGAGAGGCATACAAAGAGGCAGAGACTGAGAGGCAGAGACAGAGAGGCAGATGAAGAGACGCAGAAATAGTTTGGCAGTGACAGAGAGGCAGAGTCAGATGTGCAGAGACAGAAAGACAGAGACAGAACAGAGACAATGGCAAGGGCAAAAGCAGAGACAGAGAGACAGAGGAAGAGACATAGAGGCAGAGACAGATATAGAGGCAGAAAGGTAGAGAGGCAGAAAGGTAGAGAGGCAGTGAGGTAGGAGCAGAGGCAAAGGCAGAAACAGAAAGTCAGAGGCAAAGGCAGAAACAGAAAGTCAGAGGCAAAGAGACAGAGTGGCATAGACAGAGACAGTGGTTAAAGGCAGAGAGGCATAGGCAGAGAGGTAGAGACTAAAAGACAGAAATAGAAAGGCAGATACAAAGAGGTAGAGGTAGAGAGGCAAAGGTGGAGACTGAGATGCATAGAAAGAGAGGCAGAGAAAGAGAGGCAGAGAAAGAGAGGTAGAGGTAGAGAGGCAGAGACAGAGAGGTATAGAGCGAGAGAAAGAGTGAGAGAGAGAGAGAGAGAGAGAGAGAGAGAGAGAGAGAGAGAGAGAGAGAGAGAGAGAGAGAGAGAGAGAGAGAGAGAGAGAGAGAGAGAGAGAGAGAGATAGGCAGAAACAGAAAGGCCCATACTGAGAGGCAGAGAAAGAGATGCAGCGGAAGAGATAGAGAGACAGAGATGCAGAGAGACATAGAAAGGCAGAGGCAGAGAGGCGGAAGCTAAGAGGCAGAGTCATAAATTCAGAGACAGAGAAGCAGAGGCCGAGAAGCAGAGACAGAGTGGCAGAGAAACAGAGGCAAAGGCAGTTACAGAGAGGCAGAGGAAGAGAGGCAGAAATATAGAAGCAGTGACAGAGAAGCAGAAACAGCGAGGTAGAAAAAGAAAGGCAGACACAGAGAGGCAGAGACAGAGAGGTAGAGACAAAGTTACAAAGACACAGAGGCATAGGCAGAGAGGCAGAGACGGAAAAGCAGAGACAGAGACAGAGGCAGAGTGGCACAGGCAAAGGCAGGGGCAGAGACAGAGAGACAGTGGCAGAGAGGTAGAGACAGAGAGGCAAAGACAGAGAGGTATAGGCAGAGAGGCAGAGACAGAGAGGCAGAGACAGAAAGGCACAGACAGACAGAGAGACAGAGAGAGAGGCAAAAACAGGCAGAGGCATAGAGGAAGAGGCACCGACAGAGACAGCGAGGCAGAGACAGAGCCAGAGAGGCAAAGTCAGAGACCATGAGGCCGAGACAGAGAGGAAGAGGCAAAGACAGAGAGGCAGAGGCAAAGACTGAAAGGCAGAGACAAAGACTCAGGTAAAGGCCTAGAGACAGAGATAGAGAGGCAGAGACAGAGAGGGAGAGAGAAAGAAACAAAGGAAGAGGCAGAGAGGTAGTGACAGATAGGAAAGACAGAGAGGCAGAGACAGAGAGGTAGAGAGAGAGAGACAGCGAAATAGAGACAGAAAGGCAGAGACATAGACAGAGAGAGAGAGAGGCAGAGAGAGAGAGAGTCAGAGAAATAGAGACAGAAAGGCAGAGACACAGACAGAGAGAGAGAGAGAGGCAGATACAAAGAGGCATAGACAGAGAGGTAGAGACAAAGAGGCAGAGGCAGGGAGGTAGAAACAGAGAGGCAGAAACAGAGAGGCTGAGACATAGAGGTAGAGGCAAAGAGGCAGAGACAGAGAGGCAGAGACAGAGAGGCAGGGACAGAGATGCAGATGCACAGACGCAGAAGTAAGTAGGCAAAGACAGAGCGGCAGAATGGCAGACAAACAGAGGCAGAGACAGAGAGGCAGAGAATGAGTTGCAGAGAAAGAGAGACAGAGACAGTGAGGCAGAGACAGTGACGCAAGCTGATTCCCATGACGCAAACTAGTCACCATTGTTTACATACTGTGATGGAGAGTTCGTACGATTCAGTCCGATGACAATGGTGTTCAGACTGTGATTGTGAAAAGTTCCCAAGACACTAACTGGTGACCACGGTGACCAGGTTGACATGTAGAAGAGTTCCCAGGTCACAGCTGGTGATTAAGGTGTACAGATGTAGGAGAGTCCCCAGGAGATTACTGGTGACAAAAGTGTACAGATATATACATTGACAGTTGGATCAAATAGTCTTGAAGAAACTCATACAAATAAATCAGTCATAGCCAATGATTAAGCTAGTGATAGCTAGTGACTATCCAAAGATGCTTACCGAAAAATTATTTGTTTTATAAAAAAGTAAAGACAAAAGGAAGCTCTGCAACTCGTTGGCTAGACCTGGAGACCGTCAGGACTCCGGCGGTCGTCCCCACAACCTGGCCACGAGTCTTCCTGGTTGTTAATACCCCCATGAGTTATATTTCTCTCTCTCTCTCTCTCTCTCTCTCTCTCTCTCTCTCTCTCTCTCTCTCTCTCTCTCTCTCTCTCTCTCTCTCTCTCTCTCTCTCTCTCTCTCTCTCTCTCTCTCTCTCTCTGTCTCTCTCTCTCTCTCTCTCTCTCTCTCTCTCTCTCTCTCTCTCTCTCTCTCTCTCTCTCTCTCTCTCTCTCTCTCTCTCTCTCTCATTCTTTTTGTTTTTGAAATTATAACTTGAGTTCATATTGGCTGTCAAATGACGTACCTAGTGAAACTGCAAGCAAGAGCTGTTATCCTACCTCATCTCATATGAAGCCTCCTCCTAGGAAACTCATTTATTTCATTAGAATGCATTTTGAAAGTATCACAGAGGAAACTATCATATAAGGAACCTGGATAAACTGCAAGAAAACCTATTCCTAGTTGCCTCTTTATTTCATGAGCCTGTCAAATGCATCAGTTGGAATAGCGTTAATTCATTACCAACATTAGGTAACAATCATATAAGGAACAGGGTGAGGCTGTAACCAACTGTGTGCCAGAGCCTTCATGTGATCAGTTGACCTGATCCCTTTGCATCAACCTGGTGAGCGAACAAGTTCCAAATGTGAGTAAGCCTAAGACTGAATCATCGCTCATGATGCTTCCAACATGCAACTATATAAAATTGATAGCCTAGTGCTACGGGTGGCAACTACTGGTAGTCCACAAAGTTGGGCCAGGTGCGGAACTTTGAGGATGTTGGCCTTGTACATAAGAGTAAGACCACCAACGTCACGACGGTGTTGCAGCCTCTGATGTTCAGACCGTTCCCGCCAGACTTAGTCAAGACTAGAGATGAGCCTTCTTACCTTCTTCTAGATCTAGACTAGCCTTCTTACCCGTCTCTCCACCTTGTCTAACAGTGTTATGAATGATGCGGGGCAGGCGATCCAGGAAAGGGGTGCATACTCTGGATTAGAGCGAACTTTTGCTTCATATAAGGTTTTGCAGGTCATACTGTCAAGAAGATGTGGGAGGCGCCATTGGGCTGTAAGTTGCCTGGCTGCCTTTTGAGCTAGGTTAACCACGTGACTCTTCATTGTCATTGAAGAGTCGAACTTCATTACCAAGATGTCACTTGCTTCCGTGAACTCTTGGGTTTTGCCACCCATTTGCAAGCCTGTTCGGTTAGATTGGGTTATCTTGAGATGATTTCGGGGCTTTTTAGTGTCCCCGCGGCCCGGTCCTCGACCAGGCCTCCACCCCCAGGAAGCAGCCCGTGACAGCTGACTAACACCCAGGTACCTATTTTACTGCTAGGTAACAGGGGCATAGGGTGAAAGAAACTCTGCCCATTGTTTCTCTCCGGCGCCCGGGATCGAACCCGGGACCACAGGATCACAAGTCCAGTGTGCTGTCCGCTCGGCCGACCGACCGGCATAGCTCGGTTAGCTATGTTCAGTCTACCTATCATCATCGCTTTTATCTTCTCAGCCGATAAAGTGACCTGCTATCTCCTACCCCAGGTAGAAATCACTGTAAGTTGGTGATTAATGATTCCTGAAGCAGATCGCATTTCTTCCATTCTGTATTTGAAGGTTAGAGTACAGTCATCAGCATAGGCTTGAGGTTCAGTAATGAGATGAAGTAGATCGTTGAAATAAACATTCCACAACACAGGGCCAAGAACACTGCCCTGTGAAACGCTGTCACCAGTTGAGTGGCTTTCGTATTCTGCTCCATTGAGGACTACCCTTAGAGTCCGTTCTTGAAGGTAGTCTTTTACTAACTCAAAGATGGAGCCTGAGAGGCCGCGTGCTTGAAGCTTTACAAATAATCCAGAGTGCCTGACCCGCTCAAAGGCTCCTGCTATGTATAGAGCAACAACACAGCTGATCTTGGACTCATCCAGTGACTGATGCCACTTAGAGGAGAGATTTAACAAGAGATCAGTAGCAGATCAGCCTCTTCTAAAACGATACTGTCGATTATATAGTAGCCGATGATGATACAAAAATTAAATCATTTGCTCAACGTTTAATGATTCTAGGATTTTACCAGTAACCGAGAACAGTGACAGTGTTTTGTAGTTACCCACCACTTAACGGCTCTTCTATTTGTGTACTGGAACAACATCTGCCTTCTTCCATAAGGAGGGCCACATTCCTCGAGCTAGGCAGAGTTGGAAGAGGCACGTGAGAGGTGGAGCCAACAGGTCAGCGCAGCAGCGTAGTAGTCGTAGACTGACCTTATCTGGTCCCACAGCTTTGCTTGTGTCTAGCGTGTTAAGGAGATGGAGAACTTCAGCCTGCTTAATAACCACTTCAGTCATCCTTGACACAGTGCTTGGGGCAAGATGTGGAGGCTGACATTCAGGATCAGGGACCTGCACCTTGGCAGCAGAGTTGTTTGGCTGTAGATCAGCCTTCTACTTATTGCTGGTTGCAAAAGCACCATCCACCCGGTTTAGAGGTTGTATTGTGTGCTTAGATGAGAATCCCAGCCTATCTTTCACCAGGGACCACCAGTCCTTGGATCCAATCCTTCCTGAAACTTCCAGATGTTTTCTTTGAGTTTCGGATTCCCATCTGGAAATAGCCCACTTCTGAGCTTATTTCATTATTCGACAAGATTGTCTATAAATGTTTCCGTTATGAGCCGATGGATGCCTTATAAATCTCCTCCAGACCTTGTTTTCGGCTTCAGCTGCCATCCGGCCGCGATATCCAAACCAAGGCTGATCAGTGAGTTTGGTCACATACTGCCGGTGAGGGATATACCTGTTCTGAAGGTCCAGTATACAACAGGTGAAAGCGTTTACTTGTCTGTTCACGTCCCCTCAGGAGCAAGGCATTCCAATCAGTTGCTTCAAGCTCTGAGCGGAGGGCGGGCCAGTTCCTTCTGTCCCAAAGCCAGGTAGTTCGTACAGGTTCTAAACCTTGATCTCTCGGGATAGCCAGTGTAGTAAAGAGAGCCTAGTGGTCTGAAGAACCAACATATCCCAGAGGTCTGCGGTGAACTGTTCTTGCAGGAAGGTCAGTTACGACAGGATCAAGGGACGAGCATGATAAGTGGGTTTGAAAGATCACAAAATTTCAAGGTTTTGGAAGACTGCTAAAAGTCTATCAAAATCCCTCTGTATGAGATATTGGTTGAAGTCACCAACAATTATAATGTGCTGACAGTTGTGCTGCATTAGCAGGGAGTCTAGGTTATACATCAGGAAGTTGATTGGGGATGCACCCTGCCATTGAGGTCTGTACAATGCACATAAGGGTATTGAGGTACCTGGATTTATGCAAATTTTAAAGAATAGAATTTCAAGATGACAAGGGATGACCACATCAATGGGTTGGGCATGCACAGATTTGCTGATGCACACTGCAACACCCCTCCTGGACCCTGCCCGTCTCGTTGTATCCATGTTGTATCCAAACCAGTAATTGTAACAAAGTTCTCAGGTGTCCTGTCATCTAGAAATGTTTCTAGCACAATAACCACATCAGGACGATGAGTGTTCACAAAGCTGTGTGTGAGATCGCCAACAATGGTAATGGAGCCCCTGATGTTTGCAGACAGTATGCTGATTGATTGACTCCTCGTGACTGCATGTTGCTTGAGAAGGCAGCTGTGTGTGGCGGCAGACCTCGTAGCTGGTGTGCTGGTGGTGTGTAAATCAGTGCTGAGTAAGGCTCAACACCAACTGCATGGCTTGGGAATGGTAGTAAAAATGCTGAAGAGTATAGAGTATGCAGCAAGTTTGAGTTTTTCTTAGATTGATCCAAGATAAGGTCTCAAAACATTTGATCCTGTCTATCCAGATCCCTTTTGGTTTGACATGAGTCCTCCTGGTGACCTCTTCAGTGGCAGCTGACGCTGTTCATGCCTTGTTTTGTTCAACACTCACCATACGTTGTTCTTGTGTTGCAACACTCACAACACGGTGTTGCTGTGTTGCAACACTCACACCACGTTGTTGCTGTGTTGCAACACTCACAACACGTTGTTCTTGTGTTGCAACACTCACAACACGGTGTTGCTGTGTTGCAACACTCACAACACGTTGTTGCTGTGTTGCAACACTCACAACACGGTGTTGCTGTGTTGCAACACTCACAACACGTTGTTGCTGTGTTGCAACACTCACACCACGTTGTTCTTGTGTTGCAACACTCACAACACGGTGTTGCTGTGTTGCAACACTCACACCACGTTGTTGCTGTGTTGCAACACTCACAACACGTTGTTCTTGTGTTGCAACACTCACAACACGGTGTTGCTGTGTTGCAACACTCACAACACGTTGTTGCTGTGTTGCAACACTCACAACACGGTGTTGCTGTGTTGCAACACTCACAACACGTTGTTGCTGTGTTGCAACACTCACACCACGTTGTTCTTGTGTTGCAACACTCACAACACGGTGTTGCTGTGTTGCAACACTCACAACACGTTGTGTTTGTGTTGCAACACTCACACTACGTTGTTGCTGTGTTGTAACACTCACAACACGCTGTTGCTGTGTTGCAACACTCACAACACGCTGTTGCTGTGTTGAAACACTCACAACACGTTGTGTTTGTGTTGCAACACTCACACTACGTTGTTGCTGTGTTGTAACACTCACAACACGCTGTTGCTGTGTTGCAACACTCACAACACGTTGTGTTTGTGTTGCAACACTCACACTACGTTGTTGCTGTGTTGTAACACTCACAACACGCTGTTGCTGTGTTGCAACACTCACAACACGTTGTGTTTGTGTTGCAACACTCACACTACGTTGTTGCTGTGTTGCAACACTCACAACACGGTGTTGCTGTGTTGAAACACTCACAACACGCTGTTGCTGTGTTGAAACACTCACAACACGTTGTTGCTGTGTTGCAACACTCACAACATGTTGTTGCTGTGTTGCAACACTCACAACACGGTGTTGCTGTGTTGTAACACTCACAACACGCTGTTGCTGTGTTGCAACACTCACAACATGTTGTTGCTGTGTTGCAACACTCACAACACGGTGTTGCTGTGTTGTAACACTCACAACACGCTGTTGCTGTGTTGCAACACTCACAACACCATGTGTTTGTGTTGCAACACTCACACTACGTTGTTGCTGTGTTGCAACACTCACAACACGGTGTTGCTGTGTTGAAACACTCACAACACGCTGTTGCTGTGTTGAAACACTCACAACACGTTGTTGCTGTGTTGAAACACTCACAACATGTTGTTGCTGTGTTGCAACACTCACAACACGGTGTTGCTGTGTTGCAACACTCACAACACGTTGTGTTTGTGTTGCAACACTCACACTACGTTGTTGCTGTGTTGTAACACTCACAACACGCTGTTGCTGTGTTGCAACACTCACAACACGTTGTTGCTGTGTTGTAACACTCACAACACGCTGTTGCTGTGTTGCAACACTCACAACACGTTGTGTTTGTGTTGCAACACTCACACTACGTTGTTGCTGTGTTGCAACACTCACAACACGGTGTTGCTGTGTTGAAACACTCACAACACGTTGTGTTTGTGTTGCAACACTCACACTACGTTGTTGCTGTGTTGCAACACTCACAACACGCTGTTGCTGTGTTGAAACACTCACAACATGTTGTTGCTGTGTTGCAACACTCACAACATGTTGTTGCTGTGTTGCAACACTCACAACACGGTGTTGCTGTGTTGAAACACTCACAACACGTTGTGTTTGTGTTGCAACACTCACACTACGTTGTTGCTGTGTTGCAACACTCACACTACGTTGTTGCTGTGTTGAAACACTCACAACACGGTGTTGCTGTGTTGAAACACTCACAACACGGTGTTGCTGTGTTGCAACACTCACAACACGTTGTTGCTGTGTTGAAACACTCACAACACGGTGTTGCTGTGTTGAAACACTCACAACACATTATTACTATTTCGTAATACTATAATAATAATAAATTATATAATATATAAAAGTTTCTATAAATAATAAATAAAACGTGATTTAATATTTAAAATTTGATTATTTAGATGAAAAATAGTAATGAATTAATATTAAAGTATTTTGTGGCCAATATATGGAAAAAAGGAAGCCTCCACTATACAAAGGGTTCGAACTGGTGACCGCGTGAACACCGGGTCCGACCCCCCAGTCTGACCACGACGCTTCCTGCTTAATGAAGAACTCGGCAGTCATACATTCATCCACTTCATCATACATCATCATGTGACATATGAGCCATGATGAGAGAAAATCAGTAGGGGAAAAAATATCTGTGAGGATGCGGTGTAAGGTAAGGTAAGGTAAGGTAAGGTAAGGTAAGGTAAGGTAAGGTAAGGTAAGGTAAGGTAAGGTAAGGTTAGGTAAGGTGAGGTAAGGTAAGGTAAGGTAAGGTAAGGTAAGGTAAGGTAAGGTGAGGTGAGGTGAGGTTAGGTAAGGTAAGGTAAGGTAAGCTAAGGTAAGGTAAGGTAAGGTTAGGTAAGGTAAGGTGAGGTAAGGTAACGTAAGGTAAGGTAAGGTGAGGTAAGGTAAGGTAAGGTAAGGTGAGGTAAGGTAAGGTAAGGTAAGGTAAGGTAAGGTGAGGTAAGGTAAGGTAAGGTAAGGTAAGGTAAGGTAAGGTTAGGTAAGGTAAGGTAAGGTAAGGTAAGATAAGGTAAGGTAAGGTAAGGTAAGGTAAGGTTAGGTAAGGTGAGATAAGGTAAGGTAAGGTAAGGTAAGGTAAGGTAAGGTAAGGTAAGGTAAGGTAAGGTTAGGTAAGGTGAGGTAAGGTGAAGTAAGGTAAGGTAAGACAATAATGAGGTGAAAGTACTGCTCCAGTATTAATATATAACACTTGTTAAGGATATTAGGATGAGCTGGGATATATAAGGACGGATTGAAGAAGCGGTGCCCAACCGCTTCGACCATCGGGGGTAGAACAAAAATATATTTTATATTCAGCATGGATCTAAAATAAATTTAAGCAAAATGAAGTATATAAAGTTCTCAAAAATTATTTAAGCTATATCATAGAAGTTTTGAACTTTGTATTTATCCAATTCATAAATTTTGGATTAATTGTTTATAGGTAATTTGTTCACCATATGTGTTCACCTAGACGTGTTCACCTTGACGTGTTCACCTAGACGTGTTCACCTAGTGTTCACCTTAATTATCAATATTTCTTCTTGTATATAGCCAGCAGTTTAAAGTCTTTTTTTAATATTACTAAGACCTAAAGTTGATTTTGTACATTTCAAGTTTTTTTTTACAACGATAACATGATAAAAATTCAATCAGTATGATTTGTGTTTTTAGTAATGAACGAATGAGAGTAAATAAAGACAATATCAGTGTATCTGACGTATAGATCAGATATCGATTTTTCTTATAGTTGGCCTAAAGTGTTGAAAGGCAGAAAGACCAGATGGAGGGAAAATTATTTTATAACGTGTTATAATTTGTTTCAAATATTTTCCCTTCATCTTCAATCAAAGAGAAACAATAATACTCAGACATAACACTAATACATTCACGTGTTGTGAGTGTTGCAACACACAGGAATAATGTCTTGTAAGTGTTGCAACACAAAAAAGCGTGTTGAGAGTGTTACAACACAGAAATGAGGTGTTTTGAGTGTTGCAACACAGGAATGAGGTGTTTTGAGTGTTGCAACACAGGAATGAGGTGTTTTGAGTGTTGCAACACAGGAATGAGGTGTTTTGAGTGTTGCAACACAGGAATGAGGTGTTTTGAGTGTTGCAACACAGGAATGAGGTGTTTTGAGTGTTGCAACACAGGAATGAGGTGTTTTGAGTGTTGCAACACAGGAATGAGGTGTTTTGAGTGTTGCAACACAGGAATGAGGTGTTTTGAGTGTTGCAACACAGGAATGAGGTGTTTTGAGTGTTGCAACACAGGAATGAGGTGTTTTGAGTGTTGCAACACAGGAATGAGGTGTTTTGAGTGTTGCAACACAGGAATGAGGTGTTTTGAGTGTTGCAACACAGGAATGAGGTGTTTTGAGTGTTGCAACACAGGAATGAGGTGTTTTGAGTGTTGCAACACAGAAATGAGGTGTTGCGAGGTAGGTGCTGCAGCACTGGAATAACGTGTTGTGGATGTTGGAACACGTATATGTTTTGTATTTAAAAACCAAACAAAATTGGCTCTGTATTGCAACACACACAACACATTATTCGTGCGTTTGAACACTCACAACACAATATTTCTCTGTTGCAACACTCACAACACATTATTCGTGCGTTTCAACACTCACAACACAATATTTCTCTGTTGCAACACTCACAACACATTATTCGTGCGTTTCAACACTCACAACACAATATTTCTCTGTTGCAACACACACAACACATTATTCGTGCGTTTCAACACTCACAACACAATATTTCTCTGTTGCAACACACACAACACATTATTCGTGCGTTTCAACACTCACAACATAATATTTCTCTGTTGCAACACTCACAACATGATTTTTATGTGTTGAAACACTAACATGGTATTCCTGTGTTGCAAAGTTACAACTCTCACAACTATTATTTTCATGGCGTTTAACGTTGAATAATTTAATTGAATTAATGATGATTAATTGAATAAAACAAATAAAACGTAATATAATAAATAAATCAAAAGCTGTTGAATAATTAATAAAAGGTGATTAAACAGATAAATATTCGTGATTACATATCTAGAAAAGGGTGATTTGAATTTATAAATAAAATGTGATTGAACATTTAAAATTTAATTAAATAGATAAAAAAATAGTACTAGATTAAAACTAAAGTATTATATGTTAATATATGGGAAAAAAGGAAGCTTAAATCTATAATTAAGAATTCTAACTGGTGACCGGGTGAGCACCTAATAACTACGGGCTCGCCATAGCCCGTGCTGCTTGGAACTTTTTGTTCCATGTAGCGAATCTTTAACAACAACAGCGTGAGCACCGGGTCCGACCTCCCAGTCTGACCACCACCCTTACTACTGAATGAAGAACTCAACAGTCATATATTCATCCACTTCATCATACATCATTAATTGACATTTGAGTCATAAGAAGAAAAAATCAGGAGAAAAAGAATCTCTGTAAGAAAACGAGGTAAGGTTATGTAAGGTATATATGAAGAGAACCTTCTTGATCATTATGATTATATAGCTCTAGGATTGGCTATTAAGCTCATCTGGGATATATAGAGACAAAATGAAGGAACGGAAAAATACCACTTACACCATCGGGGATCGAACGTGGACTCTGCAAGAAGCAAGAGGACGGGGTGGAGTAACGCTGCCCGAGAACCATCGGGGATCGAACACAAACGTATTTTATAAGTAGCACAGATCTAATAAATTTAAGCAAACTGAAGTGTACACAGTTATTCTCACCAGTTCTTTAAGGTATATAATTTTGTTATTGAACTTGTTATTTATCTAATAAACTTATAATTTTTGCACAGGTTTATATGCATAAATGTTCACCAAGATGTGCTCACCTAAATGTGCTCACCTAAATTTGTTCACTTAAATGTGTTCACCTTTATGTGTTCACCAGGATGTGCTTACCTTTATGTTCTCACTCTAATAATCAGTCTTTCATCATGTTTAAAGCTTAAGCATTACTGGCTCCTGAAGCTCATTTGGTACAATTCATGTTTGTTCATGTTTTCATGATTGCCTGGCAGGAATCCCAGTTGATTTTTAGAAAAAAAAGGGATTCATCAGTATATTTGACGTATAGATCAGATTAAGATTTTTCTTGTAGTTGTTCACAAGTGTTTAAAACCCAGAAAAAACAGATCAATGGAACATGATTTTATAGTGTGTTTATACCAACCTATCTTCCTGTTTGGGTAGTACTGATAGTACCGTTGGGACATTAGTACATATACCGACTTGCAACGCAATTAGAAAGTTGAAATCGGTACTATTGAAACTGCACAAACAGGAAATGGTTTCATATATAATATAATAATAATAATAATAATAATAATTTTTATTTAGGTAAAGGTACATACATAAAGAGATTTTACAAAGTTTGTTGGCTTTATAGATAGAGCTAGTACATACAATGCCTAAAGCCACTATTACGCAAAGCGTTTCGGGCAGGAAAAAACACTACTGACTAAAGCTTAAAACTAATGGGTAAAAAGAACAAAATGTGTTGAGTACAAATAAAAATAGAGGTAAAAGAGGTGGGAACATTGTTGAAAAAACAGCACAAATACAATTACAAATTATTACAGAAAATTACATTCAAACAGCGTTGATTTGAAAAACAAAAAAAAACAAAAAACATACATGGGTTGACAATAGAGGGGTAAGGTAGGTTACAGGGAATTTATTAGGTATAGCTTCGTTTTTAACTTAAACTGGTTGAGAGAGGTACAGTCTTTAACATGGTTGGGAAGGTCATTCCACATTCTGGGCCCCTTGATTTGTAGAGCATTTCTGGTTTGATTAAGTCGTACTCTAGGAATATCAAAACTGTATTTATTTCTGGTGTGGTGCTCATGGGTTCTGTTACAACCTTCTATGAAGCTTTTGAGATCAGGATTGGCATTACAGTTTAGCGTTTTATATATGTATAATACACATGAGAGAATGTGCAGTGACTTAATGTCTAACATATTCAGGGATTTGAGTAGGGGTACAGAGTGATGTCTGGGGCCAGAATTGGATATTGTCCTAATAGCAGCTTTGTGTTGAGTAATTAGAGGACGTAAGTGATTTTGGGTAGTAGAGCCCCAAGCACAAATACCATAGTTGAGATATGGATAGATAAGGGAGTAATAGAGTCACCAGGGCAGGGCGTGGTACATAATATCTGATCTTAGAAAGAATGCCCACAGTTTTTGAAACTTTTTTTGATATGTTTAGAATGTGTCCCTGGAAATTCAGCTTGTGGTCAATGAGAATGCCAAGGAATTTGCCATCTAATTTGTTACAAATTTGGGTATTGTTTATTTTGAGATTTATTTGATTAGAGGATTTATTGCCAAACAGAATATAGAAAGTTTTGTCAATGTTAAGGGTGAGTTTGTTGGCAGTTAGCCACAGATGGACTTTATTTAGCTCAGTATTTACTGTGGCATTTAGAGCAAGGGGATCAGGACTGGAGTAAATGAAGGTTGTGTCGTCAGCAAATAGAATTGGTTTGAGGTGTTGGGAGGCATTTGGAAGGTCATTAATGTAGATGAGAAAGAGGAGAGGGCCAAGTATGCTGCCCTGGGGAACACCAATGTTGATGGGTAGGGTGGGAGAAATTGTATTATTCACAGAAACACATTGGAGCCTGTCAGTAAGGTAGGATTTGAGGTATTGTAGGGAGTGTCCTCTGACTCCATAATGATGTAATTTAAGAAGAAGGTTTTGGTGGTTGACAGTATCGAAAGCTTTACGCCGGTCCACAAATAACCCAACAGGGAACTCATTTTTATCAAGAGCTGTATGAATCGAGTTAAGCATACTAATAAGTGCATCGTTAGTGTTTTTTTTGGGCCTGAAGCCATATTGGCAAGGGCTAAGTATATTGAGTTTGGCTAGATATGAGTAAAGCTGCTTATAGATTAGTTTTTCAAAAATTTTTGACAAGTTTGGCAGGATTGATATAGGTCTGTAGTTGTTAACATCTGTGAGATCACCACATTTGTGGACAGGCGTTGTCCACAACGCCTGTCCAATATATGTTGCAGAGACAAATTAAACTAACGTAACCTAACCTTCCATGGCCTAATACACGATTTCTGCATGAGGCCTTATATAGTACATATGTGTGCTATACTAGGCCTTGGAATATTTGTTTTGTTTTCTTGTCTCACTCATCTGATTGCTTACTACGTCAATCTATGTACTATGGTACACAGTGTTATAAAAACTACTGTCTAAACAGGAGGATGGCTTGAACAAACTTACAAGTTTTAAATTCTTGCACTAAACTTTGTCAATGATTTTCTTGAAGTTCTCTCACTACACTGAAGACTTCAGTAAATAGATTCTCAATGGCATACAAATTACGTATTTTCACTAAATTATGTATTATTATAACAATAGTTAAGGTTATTATGGTAATAGTATAGTTCTTGTTTTAGTTAAGGTAATTATGATAATATTAAAGTTATAGTTTAGGTAATTATGATAATATTAAAGTTATAGTTAAGGTAATTATGGTAAATTTCTTTTAACATGTTAGAGAGGAATGCTAGAGAGAAAAGAATCCTGAATGTCAACCTTGCTGTAAATGAAAGTCCATATATAGAGAACGAAAAATACACAAATATATAACAGGAATGCATATGTGAGTGTTGCAACGTAAAGGAATACCGTGTTGTGAGTCTTACATCACGGACAAAAATATGTTCAAACTATTACTCACTGCCGAGTTGTTATGTGTTGCGATTTGTTATATATATTTGTAACCTATCTTAACCTTACCTAAACTAACACAACTAAGACAATAAATTATGGTCTTAATATAAAATAATAATAATAATTAAAATTATTTGGAAATAATTTATTGAAAATAAAGAAAATCACTCGGCTTATTAGGCAAATCGGGCCTTGCATAGTAGGCCGAGAAGTGCGTTCTGGCTACTACGTACGACATTATATGTATATTATATATATATATATATATATATATATATATATATATATATATATATATATATATATATATATATATATATACATACATATATATATATATATATATATATATATATAATATATATATATGTATATATATGCGAACAAGCCTGAATGGTCCCCAGGACAATATGCAACTGAAAACTCACACCCCAGAAGTGACTCGAACCCATACTCCCAGGAGCCACGCAACTGGTATGTACAAGACGCCTTAATCCACTTGACCATCACGACCGGACATAATGAGGTGATAGCCGAGGCTATTTGAACCACCCCACCGCCGGCACTCGGATAGTAATCTTGGGCATAGCATTTTACCAAATCACCTCATTCTTTGGGGCACACGCTTGTTCGCATTTGTGTTCCTCACGTGTGCCCCAAAGAATGAGGTGATTTGGTAAAATGCTATGCCCAAGATTACTATCCGAGTGCCGGCGGTGGGGTGGTTCAAATAGCCTCGGCTATCACCTCATTATGTCCGGTCGTGATGGTCAAGTGGATTAAGGCGTCTTGTACATACCAGTTGCGTGGCTCCTGGGAGTATGGGTTCGAGTCACTTCTGGGGTGTGAGTTTTCAGTTATGTATATATATATATATATGTCGTACCTAATAGCCAGAATGCACTTTTCAGCCTACTATGCAAGGGCCGATTTGCCTAATAAGCCAAGTTTTCATGAATTAATTGTTTTTCGACTACCTAACCTACCTAACCTAACCTAACCTAACTTTTTCTGCTACCTAACCTAACCTAACCTATAAAGATAGGTTAGGTTAGGTTAGGTAGGGTTGGTTAGGTTTGGTCATATATCTACGTTAATTTTAACTCCAATAAAAAAAAAATTACCTCATATGTAATGAAATGGGTAGCTTTATCATTTCATAAGAAAAAAATTAGAGAAAATATATTACTTCAGGAAAACTTGGCTTATTAGGCAAATCGGGCCTTTCATAGTAGGCTGAGAAGTGCGTTCTGGCTACTAGGTACGACATATATATATATATATATATATATATATATATATATATATATATATATATATATATATATATATATATATATATATATATATATATATATATATATGTCGTACCTAGTAGCCAGAACGCACTTCTCAGCCTACTATTCAAGACCCGATTTGCCTAATAAGCCAAGTTTTCATGAATTAATGTTTTTTCGTCTACCTAACCTACCTAACCTAACCTAACCTAGCTTTTTTTGGCTACCTAACCTAACCTTACCTATAAATATAGGTTAGGTTAGGTTAGGTAGGGTTGGTTAGGTTCGGTCATATATCTACGTTAATTTTAACTCCAATAAAAAAAATTGACCTCATACATAGAGAAAAGGGTTGCTTTATCATTTCATAAGAAAAAAATTATAGTAAATATATTAATTCAGGAAAACTTGGCTTATTAGGCAAATCGGGCCTTGAATAGTAGGCCAAAAAGTTAGTTCTGGCTACTAGGAACGACATATATATATATATATATATATATATATTTATATATATTTATATATATATATATAAATATATATATATATATATATATATATATATATATATATATATATATATATATATATATATATATATATATATATATATATATATATAATAGGGAAGGGAGTACCACCTCTGGCTGGAAGAAGGGGGACCCATAGCCTCGGAGGAAACCACACATAACGCATTGGAGGGAATGTGGGTCCCCTCCAATACAGTTTCTGTGTGCTTTTCTCCTACCACCCCCTTCCCTTTTTTTTCCTTTATTGTGTATTTGAAGGTTACAAAACATACAAGACAAATGCCTAAATGTTATGGATCTCTTGAAGCTCCTCCGCTTCTGGACAGGAACCGAGGACGCAGCAAGCATTTCCCCTCTGGATCGCCACACTGAGGCGCTGAAATAAAAAACTGGAAGCCCTTGGGTCTCTGGTGACGTCAATGAGCTTGGACCCCAATTCCTTGAGAAATCCCAAGGCACTCTTGCCCCAGGGGCCATGCGTCTCAGACGCTATGGGAACAAAGGTGTATTGACCTTCCAGTCGCCTGTACTTGAGTGATTTTGCTGTTTCCCTGTGGTTGGCCGCCCCACCTGCTTGATCAGCTCCGAAGTGTACATAGGTGTCAGCCAGGGTGGATACACATGTGTAGTCCCACACCAACTGTCTACCCTCCTTCCATGAGTATATGGTGATGCCATCAGGGCGAAGTGCGGGGAAATCCGGGTTTTGGACCCCTAGGATGCGAGGTTCTCTCTCCGCTGGGCACCCAGCTGAGACGAGGCTTCTCTTGATGATGTCATTGACCTCGTTGTGTCTTGCATGCCAGCCCTTTGTGCTTCCGCAATGCAACCCATGCAGTCCGTATTGGTCTGCTTCCACCCTGTTGCAAATACACTTGTATTCAGTGTGAATTGGGGCACCAAGGCGGAGGGCCACTGCTACACGAAGGGATTCTGGATCTAGGCGCGTGCCCATTGCAGACATGGGTACTGCCAGGAGGAAGTCTCCTGCATGGGGGGCACGCACTGCTCTGAGGCGGGCTTTCTCCTTGTATGATGTTGCGGCGCTTAGCATGGCATCAGCTACTTTTTCCACTAGAGGGTGGCCCCAGCCGGACTGTTTGTGTTGTTTTGTTGGCTCTATAATGGTTGCTGGGGCTGCAAGAACATTCCACTGATTTGAACATTCAGTGAAAGCAGGATCGTGTATTCCTGCTGAATCTCTCAGGGTTGCAGGAAAGATATCTCTGACGAGGTCGTGCGATGCATGAGAGGAGGAAAGGAAGGCTGGTAGAGCAATTTGGGAGGCTGTGCGGACACCAAGGCCGCCGAGTCTTACAGGAAGGGTTGCTTGCTCCCACTGAGAGTCGTCCAATGGCAGGTTCAGGACTTTCACCAGCATGGACCTCAGAAGGGTGTCATACACATTTAACTTAGGGCTGCTGTAGGATGGAGAACATCTCAGAAAGTAGGTCAACTTAGGGAGAGACAGGCATCTTGTAAGGAGAAAGAGAGCATCATGGGCATCAATCTTGTATATATATATATATATATATATATATATATATATATATATATATATATATATATATATATATATATATATATATATATATATATATATATATATATGTCGTACCTAGTAGCCAGAACGTACTTCTCAGCCTACTATGCAAGGCCTGATTTGCCTAATAAGCCAAGTTTTCCTGAATTAATATATTTTCTTTAATTTTTTTCTTATGAAATGATAAAGCTACCCATTTCATTATGTATGAGGTCAATTTTTTGTTAATGAAATTAAAATTAACGTAGATATATGACCGAACCTAACCAACCCTACCTAACCTAACCTATCCTATCCTTATAGGTTAGGTTAGGTTAGGTAGCCGAAAAAGTTAGGTTAGGTTAGGTTAGGTAGGTTAGGTAGTCGAAAAACAATTCATGAAAACTTGGCTTATTAGGCAAATTGGGCCTTGCATAGTAGGCCGAGAAGTGCGTTCTGGCTACTAGGTACGACATATATATATATATATATATATATATATATATATATATATATATATATATATATATATATATATATATATATATATATATATATATATATATATATATATATATATATATATATATAATGTTAAATATGACCGAAAAAGTATGATTAATAATTCTAACACGACATTTCTCAATATTTCTTATGTTTCTTTCTACTGTCGATGGTAATTGGAAAATCAATTCTCCAAAATTCATTTTTATTCCTAGTCTGACGCGATGCTTGGACGCGTTTCGTAATAACTTATTACATTTTCAAAGACTTTAGTTTACACACACAACTTTAACTTGAAAACACTAAACAGAGTTTTACTTATGCTAACACTAAACAGCTTATCCGTCTTACATACTCGCACTTGGGTGAGGTGATATGTTGCAACAGTTTTGAATGAGGTGAACAAACTTTTGACCAACACAAGACAGAACACGGAACAATGGGTATTAATTGGATATATGAGAGCATAAGAATGGAAGTAACTGCAAAGTGCCTATTGGCCCATACTTCCTCTTGATGCTTCTATATTGGTACGGATTCTTGAAGTGGGTAGAATATAGTTGTGCATTAATTGGCTGTTGATTGCTGGTGTTGACTTTTTGATGTGTAGTACCTCGCAGATGTCGAGCCGCCTGCTATCGCTGTATCTATCAATGATTTCTGTGTTGTTTGTTAAGGCTTCTCTGGAGATGGTCTGGTTGTGGGAAGAGATTATATGTTCCTTAATGGAGCCCTGTTGCTTATGCATTTTTAATCGCCTGGAAAGAGATGTTGTCTTGCCTATATACTGAGTTCTTTGGGGCTTACAGTCCCCAAGTGGGCATTTGAAGGCATAGACGACGTTGGTCTCCTTTAAGGCGTTCTGCTTTGTGTCTGGAGAGTTTTTCATGAGTAGGTTGGCCGTTTTTTTTGTTTTATAGTAAATCGTCAATCGTATCTTGTGATTTTTGTCTGTAGGGATAACGTTCCTATCAACAATATCTTTCAGGACCCTTTCCTCCGTTTTATGAGCTGTCAAAAAGAAGTTCCTGTAAAATAGTCTAATAGGGGGTATAGGTGTTGTGTTAGTTGACTCTTCAGAGGTTGCATGGCGTTTCACCTTTCTTTATGATGTCTTCAATGAAACCATTGGAGAAACCGTTGTTGACTAGGACTTGCCTTACCCTACAGAGTTCTTCATCGACTTGCTTACATCCTGAGCTGTGGCTGAGAGCACGGTCGACGCAAGCGTTGACAACACTCCTCTTGTACCTGTCTGGGCAGTCACTGTTGGCATTCAGGCACATTCCTATGTTTGTTTCCTTAGTGTAGACTGAAGTGTGGAAACCTCCGCTCCTTTCCATGACTGTTACATCTAGAAAGGGCAGCTTCCCATCTTTCTCCATCTCATAAGTGAAACTCAACACAGAATTCAGCTCGAATGCCTCTTTCAGCTCCTGCAGACGTCTGACATCAGGTACCTGTGTAAAAATGTCGTCAACATACCTGCAGTATATGGCAGGTTTCAAGTTCATGTCAACTAAGACCTTCTGTTCGATGGTACCCATGTAGAAGTTCGCAAACAGGACACCTAGGGGAGAACCCATGGCGACCTCATCCACTTGCTTATACATGTGTCCATCCGGGCTCAAGAAGGGTGCCTCTTTAGTACAAGTTTGGAGTAGTTTCCTTAGAATGTTTTCTGGTATGTCAAGAGGAGTACAGGCCGAATCACAATACACTCTGTCGGCTATCATCCCGATTGTTTCATCCATATATATATATATATATATATATATATATATATATATATATATATATATATATATATATATATATATATATATATACATTGGTGTATACTGGCAGCAGGTTTTCTTTCAAACATGTTTCATTGAATATGACCGCATATTCTGTATTTATTATTTTCTGGTTTAGGGCTTCTATCCCTCTAACTATTTTCTTAGCATCATATATATATATATATATATATATATATATATATATATATATATATATATATATATATATATATATATATATATATGTCGTACTTAGTAGCCAGAACGCACTTCTCAGCCTACTATGCAAGGCCAGATTTGCCTAATAGGCCAAGTTTTCATGAATTAATTGCTTTTCGACTACCTAACCTACCTAACCTAACCTAATCTAACTTTTTCGGCTACCTAACCTAACCTAACCTATAAAGATAGTTTAGGTTAGGTTAGGTAGGGTTGGTTAGGTTCGGTCATATATCTACGCTAATTTTAACTCCAATAACAAAAAATTGACCTCATACATAATGAAATGGGTAGCTTTATCATGTCATAAGAAAAAAATTAGAGAAAATATATTAATTCAGGAAAACTTGGCTTATTAGGCAAATCGGGCCTTGCATAGTAGGCTGAGAAGTGCGTTCTGGCTACTAGGTACGACATATATATATATATAAATATATATATATATATATATATATATATATATATATATATATATATATATATATATATATATATATATATATATATATATATGTCGTACCTAGTAGCCAGAACTCACTTCTCAGCCTACTATTCAAGGCCCGATTTGCCTAATAAGCCAAGTTTTCCTGAATTAATATATTTACTATAATTTTTTTCTTATGAAATGATAAAGCTACCCTTTTTACTATGTATGAGGTCAATTTTTTTTTATTGGAGTTAAAATTAACGTAAATATATCACCGAACCTAACCAACCCTACCTAACCTAACCTAACCTATATATATAGGTAAGGTTAGGTTAGGTAGCCAAAAAAAGCTAGGTTAGGTTAGGTTAGGTAGGTTAGGTAGACGAAAAAACATTAATTCATGAAAACTTGGCTTATTAGGCAAATCGGGCCTTGCATAGTAGGCTGAGAAGTGAGTTCTGGCTACTAGGTACGACATATATATATATATATATATATATATATATATATATATATATATATATATATATATATATTATTAAATATGACCGAAAAAGTAAGATTAATAATTCTAACACGAATTTTCTCAATCTTTCGTACATTACGCTTCACTGTTGGAGGTAAATCAAAAATCAATTCTCCAAAATTCATTTTTATTTTTTGGAGAATTGATTTTTGATTTACCTCCAACAGTGAAGCGTAATGTACGAAAGATTGAGAAAATTCGTGTTAGAATTATTAATCTTACTTTTTCGGTCATATTTAATAATATATGTCTACAGGAAAGACTGCTACCAAAATATACTAATATATATATATATATATATATATATATATATATATATATATATATATATATATATATATATATATATATATATGTCGTACCTAATAGCCAGAACGCACTTCTCAGCCTACTATTCAAGGCCCGATTTGCCTAATAAGCCAAGTTTTCATGAATTAATGTTTTTTCGTCTACCTAACCTACCTAACCTAACCTAACCTAGCTTTTTTTGGCTACCTAACCTAACCTTACCTATAAATATAGGTTAGGTTAGGTTAGGTAGGGTTGGTTAGGTTCGGTCATATATCTACGTTAATTTTAACTCCAATAAAAAAAAATTGACCTCATACATAGAGAAAAGGGTTGCTTTATCATTTCATAAGAAAAAAATTATAGTAAATATATTAATTCAGGAAAACTTGGCTTATTAGGCAAATCGGGCCTTGAATAGTAGGCTGAGAAGTGAGTTCTGGCTACTAGGTACGACATATATATATATATATATATATATATATATATATATATATATATATGTCGTACCTAGTAGCCAGAACTCACTTTTTGGCCGACTATTCAAGGCCCGATTTGCCTAATAAGCCAAGTTTTCATGAATTAATGCTTTTTCGACTACCTAACCTACCTAACCTAACCTAACCTAACTTTTCCGGCTACCAAACCTAACCTAACCTATAAAGATAGGTTAGGTTAGGTTAGGTAGGGTTGGTTAGGTTCGGTCATATATCTGCGTTAATTTTAACTCCAATAAAAAAAAATTGACCTCATACATAATGAAATGGGTAGCTTTATCATTTCATAAGAAAAAAATTAGAAAAAATATATTAATTCAGGAAAACTTGGCTTATTAGGCAAATCGGGCCTTGAATAGTAGGCCAAAAAGTGAGTTCTGGCTACTAGGTACGACATATATATATATATATATATATATATATATATATATGTCGTACCTAGTAGCCAGAACACACTTATCAGCCTACTATGCAAGGCCCGATTTGCCTAATAAGCCAAGTTTTCATGAATTAATTATTTTTCGACTACCTAACCTACCTAACCTAACCTAACCTAACTTTTTCGGCTACCTAACCCAACCTAACCTATAGAGATAGGTTAGGTTAGGTTAGGTAAGGTTTGTTAGGTTCGGTCATATATCTATGTTAATTTTAACTCCAATAAAATAAAATTGACCTCATACATAAGGAAATGGGTAGCTTTATCATTTCATAAAAAAAAAATTAGAGAAAATATATTAATTCAAGAAAAATTGGCTTATTAGGCAAATCGGGCCTTGCATAGTAGGCTGAGAAGTGCGTTTTGGCTACTAGGTACGACATATATATATATATATATATATATATATATATATATATATATATATATATATATATATATATATATGTCGTACCTAGTAGCCAGAACGCACTTCTATGCCTACTATGCAAGGCCCGATTTGCCTAATAAGCCAAGTTTTCATGAATTAATTGGTTTTCGACTACCTAACCTACCTAACCTAACCTAACCTAACTTTTTCGGCTACCTAACCGAACCTAACCTATAAAGATAGGTTAGGTTAGGTTAGGTACGGTTGGTTAGGTTCGGTCATATATCTACGTTATTTTTAACTCCAATAAAAAAAAATTGTCCTCATACGTAATGAAATGGGTAGCTTTATCATTTCATAAGAAAAAAATTAGAGAAAATATATTAATTCAGGAAAACTTGGCTTATTAGGCAAATCGGGCCTTGCATAGTAGGCATAGAAGTGCGTTCTGGCTACTAGGTACGACATATATATATATATATATATATATATATATATATATATATATATATATATATATATATATATATATATATATATATATATATATATATATATATATTTTTTTTTTTTTTTTTTTTTTTAAATAAAAATTTAATATATATATATATTGTGACGATAATCTCTTTCAAGAGAGATTGAGCCTGCTCTTCCCTATATCATTTACGTCATTTTACAAGTACAAGATACTACATTAAAGATACGTCCACCAATATCACAAAACGTTTTGCCCAGGAAGCAAAGCGTACCTTACACCACCCGACACACCGGCTCTCCACCCGTCGTCAACGAGCAAACTACCCATTCTCCACCTGCCTACTCCTGATTGGCTGGTGTATTGCCGACAGCACACCTGCACCTGCACTCACGCCCTCTACCTGAGTCGACGTCTGGGCCAGCTCACGCCGTCCTCCTCAGAATATCTCTGTGCTCTTAGAAGTTGACATCTCTCTCTGGTAGACTAAGCCCTGGCTGTCGTGTACTAAGGGAGGTGGCAGCACTAGCCAATATTCTCAGCACCTGATTATTATTGTCTTGCACATTATTTTATATTAGAGTAAATTTTCACATCTATTAATTATTCATGTTGTTTTGTTTGTTGACTTGTTTTGAATTTTACGTAAGCCAAGGGATTGTCTTTGTTCATATCTTGTTTTCTAAAGTAATTAAAATTTCATTGTTTATATTTTGTGTTTTGTGTGTCTTCCCATTACCTTACCACAGACAAACAGGCAAGCAGTCTCTTTTTTTATGTAAGTGTGACAAGGCATTGACACCTGCCATTGGAGGACTGCCGAACATCAACACTCCAACACTTTACCGTCACAATATATATATATATATATATATATATATATATATATATATATATATATATATATATATATATGCAGAATAACCACATATGAAAAATAGAAAATGCTTAACGCGTTTTCGGCTAATTCGCCTTCATCAGAGCAAAGTAGATTCTACTTTGCTCTGATGAAGGCGAATTAGCCGAAAACGCGTTAAGCATTTTCTATTTTTCATATGTGGTTATTCTGCATACTTGGATCAGTGTTTTTGTGATCATTGTTGCATATATATATATATATATATATATATATATATATATATATATATATATATATATATATATATATATATATATATATATATATATATATATATATATATATATATATATATATTATATGCAAACAAGCTTGAACGGTCCCCAAGCCAATATGCAACTGAAAACTCCACAGCTCAGAAGTGACTCGAATCCAGACAGCCAGGAGCACTATGCAACTGGCGTACCTGGCACCTTAACCAAGGTAATTCAAACTTTTTCGCATTTGTGTTGCTCTCGTGGCCCCACAAAGTGAGGTGATTCGATGAAATACCTATGCCCAAGCTTACCACCAAGTGCCGTCGGGACGGTGGGGATATAGCCTCGCGCTATCCACACAGCCTTCCAGATTGCTCTACCAGCCTTCCTTTCCTCCTCCCATACGTCACACGACTTCGAAAGAAGTATCCTACCTGAAACCTTGAGTAATTTAGCAGGAATGCACGATCCTGCTTTCACTGAATGTTCAATTCAATGGGATGCACTTGCAGTCCCTGCACCCATCATAGATCTAGCAAAAAAACATAAACAGTCCAGCCGGGACCACCCACTAGTGAAAAAAATAGCTGATGCCATGCTCTGCGCCGCAACATCATACAAGGAGAAAGCCCGCCTCAGAACAGTGCGTGCCCCCCATGCAGGAGACTTTATCCTGGCAGTACCCATGTCGGCAATGGGCACATGTCTAGATTCAGAATCCCTTCGTGTAGCAGTGGCCTTCCACCTTGGTGCCCCAATTCACACTGATTACAAGTGTATTTGAAACAGGGTGGAAGCAGACCAAAATGAACAGCATTTGTTGCACTGCGGAAGATCCAAGGGCTGGCATACAAGACACAACGAGGTCAGTGACATCATCAAGAGGAGCCTTGTCTCAGCTCAGTGCCCAGCGGAGAGAGAACCTCGTATCCTAGGGAACCAAAACCCGGATGACCCCGCACTTCGCCCTGATGGCATCCCCATATACCCCCCTGGAAGAGGCGCAACCACAGGGAAGGAGCAAAATCAATGAAGTACAGGCAACTGGAAGGTCAATACACTTATGTTCCCATAGCGTCTGAGACGCATGGCCTCTGGGGTAGGAGTGCCTTGGGATTTCTCAAAGAATAGGGTTCCAGGCTCATTGAGGTCACCTGAGAACTAAAGGCTGCCAGTTTCCTGTTTCAGTGCGTCAGTGTAGTGATCCAGAGGGGAAACGCCTGCTGCGTGCTCGGTTCCTGTCCGGAAGCGGAGGAGCTCCAAGAGATCCTTAACCTTTACCCCTATTGAATTAACTAATATACATCTTGTAACCTTTAAATACCTAATAAAGCACAACTAAACACAAAAGGAAGGGGTGGTAGGAGAGAAGCACACAGAAACTGTATTGGAGGGGACCTAAACATTTCCTATAATGCGTTATGTGTGATTTCCTCCGAGACTAAGGATTCCCTTCTACCAGCCAGAGGTGGTACTCTTATATATATACATATATATATATATATATATATATATATATATATATATATATATATATATATATATATATATATATATATATATATATATATATATATATATATATATTTATATATGTCGTACCTAGTTGCCAGAACTCACTTTTCAGCCTACAATGCAAGGCCCGATTTGCCTAATAAGAAAAGTTTTCATGAATTAATATATTTTCTCTAATTTTTTTCTTATGAAATGATAAAGCTACCCATTTCATTATGTAAGAGGTAAATTTTTTTTTATTGGAGTTAAAATTAACATAGATATATGACCGAACCTAACCAACCCTACCTAACCTAACCTAACCTATCTTTATAGGTTAGGTTAGGTTAGGTAGCCGAAAAAGTTAGGTTAGGTTAGGTTAGGTTGGTTAGGTAGTCGAAAAGCAATTATTTCATGAAAACTTTGCTTATTAGGCAAATCGGGCCTTGCATAGAAGGCTCAGAAGTGAGTTCTGGCTACTAGGTACGACATATATATATTTATATATATATATATATATATATATATATATATATATATATATATATATATATATATATATATATATATATATATATATATATATTTATATATATATTTATATATATATATATATATATATATATATATATATATATATATATATATATATATATATATATATATATATATATATATATATGTCGTACCTAATAGCCAGAACGCACTTCTCAGCCTACTATTCAAGGCCCGATTTGCCTAATAAGCCAAGTTTTCATGAATTAATGTTTTTTCGTCTACCTAACCTACCTAACCTAACCTAACCTAGCTTTTTTTGGCTACCTAACCTAACCTTACCTATAAATATAGGTTAGGTTAGGTTAGGTAGGGTTGGTTAGGTTCGGTCATATATCTACGTTAATTTTAACTCCAATAAAAAAAAATTTACCTCATACATAGAGAAAAGGGTTGCTTTATCATTTCATAAGAAAAAAATTATAGTAAATATATTAATTCAGGAAAACTTGGCTTATTAGGCAAATCGGGCCTTGAATAGTAGGCTGAGAAGTGAGTTCTGGCTACTAGGTACGACATATATATATATTTATATATATATATATATATATATATATATATATATATATATATATATATATATATATATATATATATATATATATATATATATATATATATATATATATATATATATGTCGTACCTAGTAGCCAGAACGCACTTTTCAGCCTACTATGCAAGGCCCAATTTGCCTAATAAGCCAGGTTTTCATGAATTAATTGTTTTTCGACTACCTAACCTACCTAACCTAACCTAACCTAACTTTTTCGGCTACCTTACCTAACCTAACCTATAAAGATAGGTTAGGTTAGGTAGGGTTGGTTAGGTTCGGTCATATATCTATGTTAATTTTAACTCCAATAAAAAAAAATTGACCTCGTACATAATGAAATGGATAGCTTTATCATTTCATAAGGAAAAAATTAGAGAAAATATATTAATTCAGGAAAACTTGGCTTATTAGGCAAATTGGGCCTTGAATAGTAGGCCGAGAAGTGCGTTCTGGCTACTAGGTACGACATATATATATATATATATATATATATATATATATTAGTATATTTTGGTAGCAGTCTTTCCTGTAGACATATATTATTAAGTGTATCATATATTATTAAGAGTGTATCGTGATCCAGCCTGTACTCCTCTTGACATGCCAGAAAGTATTCTGAGGAAACTACTCCAAGCTTGTACTAAAGAGGCACCCTTCTTGAGCCCGGATGGGCACATGTATAAGCAAGTAGATGGGGTCGCCATGGGTTCTCCCCTAGGTGTCCTGTTTGCAAACTTCTACATGGGTACCATCGAGCAAAAAGTCTTAGTAGACATGAACTTGAAACCGGCCATATACTGCAGGTATGTTGACGACATTTTTACACAGGTACCTGATGTCAGACATCTGCAGGAGCTGAAGGAGGCATTTGAGCAGAGTTCCGTGCTGCGTTTCACTTACGAGACGGAAAAGGATGGGAAGCTGCCTTTTCTAGATGTAACAGTCATGGAAAAGGGCGGAGGTTTCCACACTGCAGTCTACACTAAGGAAACAAACATAGGAATGTGCCTAAATGCCAACAGCGACTGCCCTGACAGGTACAAGAGGAGTGTTGTTAACGCATACGTCGACCGTGCTCTCAGCCACAGCTCAGAATGGAAGCAAGTCGACGTAGAACTCTGTAGAGTAAGGCAGGTCCTAGTCAATAACGGCTTCTCCAATGGTTTCATCGAAGACATCATAAGAAGGAAAGTGAAAAGCCATGCAACCTCCGAAGAGACAACTAACACAACACCTATACCCCCTATTAGACTATTTTACAGGAACTTCTTTTCCACAGCCCATAAAACGGAGGAAAGGGTCCTGAAAGATATTGTTAATAGAAACGTTATCCCTACAGACAAAAATCAGAGGATACAACTGACGATTTACTATAAAACCAGAAAAACGGCCAGCCTACTCATGAGAAACTCTCCAGACACAAAACAGAACGCTTTAAAAGAGACTAACGTCGTCTATGCCTTCAAATGCCCACTTGGGGACTGTAAGCTCCAAAAAACCCAGTATATAGGCAAGACAACAACATCTCTTTCTAGGCGTTTAACGATGCATAAGCAACAGGGCTCCATTAAGGAACATATAATCTCTTCCCATAACCAAACCATCGCCAGAGAAATCCTAGTAAACAACACAGAAATCATCGATAGATACAGCGATAGCAGGCGGCTTGACGTTTGCGAGGCACTACACATCAAGAAGTCAACACCAGCAATCAACAGCCAATTATTGCACAACTATATTCTACCCACCTCAAGACTCCGCTCCAATATAGAAGCATCAAGAAATATGGACCAATAGGCTTTCTACAAACACTTCTATTCAATACCCATTGTTTCTGTTCTGTCTTGTGTTGATACTTTTAATACCCTATTAATATCCCCTATTGTTCTGTCTTGTGTTAATGCCACATCACCCTTCCCACCTCACTCAAATGTAGATATAAAATCAGAGAAACGCAAGTTCTAATCAGTTGTGTATTTGTGAAGTCTTTGAAAATGTAATAAGTTTTACGAAACGCGCCCGTGTCGCGTCAGACTAGAAATAAAAATGAATTTTGGAGAAGTGATTTTTGATTTACCTCCAACAGTGAAGCGTAATGTACGAAAGATTGAGAAAATTCGTGTTAGAATTATTAATCTTACTTTTTCGGTCATATTTAATAATATATATATATATATATATATATATATATATATATATATATATATATATATATATATATATATATATATATATATATATATATATATATATATATATATATATGGAAAATCCACAGAGAAATATGAAAGGAAGTGAACGTTTCGGCCTGTTAAAGCCGTTGTCAACACCAGACTGACTAGAGCATATAGAGAGAGGATACAAGCCGACACCTGGAACCTGACCCACCCATCTCTAGGGAAAGGATTAACCAGAAACAGGTATAGCTTAGCTTAGAAACGTCAAAGAGGATTAAGCGGTAAGAGAATAAGGATGAAAGATTCACTCACACTCACCATATGCATATTTGTGCATATGGTGAGTGTGAGATAACTTTGGATTACGTGGTGACTGTAGGCCGCAGTCATTCTCTTAATTGGTCATCTCTCCCTCCGTGTTATTACTCGTGTTTACCATCTTTTGTCCCTAGGATATTTCTCATATTTTCGGCAGATCATCATTTTGGTACCCTGGTACTTTGGTTTGTCTCCGGGTCAAAGCACCCTATCTTCTGCAATCCGACCGAAGGAGGAAAAGAGGGCCATAGTTCCTCTAGCACGGACTTTGTTGCCGAGTTGGGACCTCAGCAGCAGTTCTCGTCACCAGTTGACACTCGCACCCCTACACGTCGGTCAGAGATGATAATATTTACTTAGGTAGGGAATTAGCTTTCTTTTTACAGAGCACAAAGTTCGCTAATTCTGTAAGTATCATATTCATTTAGTGGGAAACCCTTGCTTATGTTCTATAGAGACTCGGCAAGGTATGCCTACATTCTTGGACTACCTAACTCACTTTTGGAGCAATTAAATGTTTCATTTGTTTTAGAAACTCAGTATAACTTATTTAGTAGGATTTTCTTGCCCTTATTCTCTTACATTGAGTACCGGGTACAAGATTTCCTGCGACTTTGATTGACTAATCATTTACCATCCTATAATTAACTTTAATTGTTAAAGATTAAAATTCCACAGGATAGTTACCAGTTGCCACGTTATCCTGTTTCTGACATTTACCATATCACAATTATATTCGTGTACATTTATTTGCTATCTTTCACCATGTTTCGTCTCCAAGCTTTCCGTAACGATCCAGCAGGTGAAATAGGGACCTTATGTCGTGCCAAGAGGACTGAATTACAAACTCTTGCACATGAGTATCAACTATATGTTCCCCATGGAGCCAACAAAAATGAAATACATAACCTAATCATGGATCACCTCATAGATGAAGGGAAAATTGACTCTGAAACTCACGAAACTTACTCTATTGCAGATTCAAAAACGATTCTTCGCGGCAGGGGATCGTATTCCAGGGACCATAGGATTAAGGACTTGCCCGAAACGCTACGCGTACTAGTGGCTGTACAAGAATGTAACAACTCTTGTATATATCTCAAAAAAGATAAAACTGATTTGGCGACTATGAAACTCAAACTAGAACTTGCCAAGCTCGAGAGAGAGCAACAACAAGCAGCTCTCCAAATGAAGGAACGCGAGGCGACCCTGAGAGAACGAGAGGCCGCCTTGAGGAAAGAAGAGCAAGAAAGAGAGGCTGCCCTGGCAAAAGAAGCTCTACAACTGAGGAAAGAGGAAGCTGCAATCAGGAAAGAAGAACAAGAACGAGAGGCCGCCTTGAGGAAAGAAGAACAAGAACGTGAGAGAATAATACTCCGTGAGCGTGAGAGAGTACAGCTTGAAGCAAAACATCGTCACCTGGAGAAGCAACGCGAGCATGACAAACAGCAACCTGCTATGGCTATAGAATGTCATCAAAAAGAACTCGCGTTGGAAACTTCGCACCTCACTCAACGCCAGCAAGCTACCGCCAGTCTTCCAGTAAGTTTCAATATCTCCCATGCAAGTAAGTTAATGCCACCATTCGTTGAGACAGAAATCGATGTCTTTTTTGCCACCTTTGAGACCCTAGCTAATCAACTTAGCTGGCCTGTTGACCAATGGTCTACCCATCTCAGAGTGCATCTTACAGGTAGAGCTGCAGTTACTCTCAGTACCTTAGCGTCTGAGAATGACTACCAGACCCTGAAGCAAGCAGTGTTGGACACCTGCCTCTCTCCCTCTCTCCCTCCCTCCCCATATTGACATTCTCAACACGCCCGTGTTACAGTGACGGGTGTCTGTGGTGTGTATATATATTCACGTAGTTGTGCTTGCGGGGGTTAAGCTCTGCTCTTTTGGCCCGCTTCTCAACTATCAATCAATCAACTGTTACTAACTACTAATTTTTCTCACACACACACACACACACACACACACACACACACACACACACACACACACACACACACACACACACACACACACACACACACACACACACACACACACACACACACACACACACACACACACACACACACACACACACACACACACACACACACACACACACACACACACACACACACACACACACACACACACACACACACACACACACACACACACACACACACACACACACACACACACACACACACACACACACACACACACACACACACTCCCTCTCTCTCTCTCTCCCTCTCTCTCCCTCTCTCTCTCTCTCCCTCCCTCTCTCTCTCTCTCCCTCTCTCTCCCTCTCTCTCCCTCTCTCTCCCCCCCCTCTCTCTCTCTCTCTCTCTCTCTCTCTCTCTCTCTCTCTCTCTCTCTCTCTCTCTCTCTCTCTCTCTCTCTCTCTCTCTCTCTCTCTCTCTCTCTCTCTCTCTCTCTCTCTCTCTCTCTCTCTCTCTCTATCGGGCAAAACATGGAAGGGACACGAACTCGGGCTTACGCACGCAGGATGTCAATCGCGGCTGGAACAATTTCAGAGGAAGGGGTGGAACAGGAAGCCGGGAAGAAGGGAGTATTCCAGCAAATGTGGGAGGAATTCAGTGAAGAACTGAGGTTAATGAGGGAGACAGTTGCCAACCTGCAGGATGAACTAAGGGAAGCAAAGGAGGAGATAAGAAGCCTAAAGGAGACTTCTCCACAATACCAGACACAAACCGTGCCTCAGGGAGACAGGAATGCTACTGTGGAGGGGACCTCCACACCTCAGCTCTCATTTGCTGAAATACTTAAAACGAGCCCTGAAGCTAGGTCTGCCGTTAAGGAAGTTGCCATGGAAGTGGCTTCCTCTCAGGAAGCGGCTAGATGTACCAGCCGGCTGATAGAGAGAAATAGAGCAGTAGTAGTAGCAGGCATTAAGGAGCAAACAGGGACCAGACCAAAGGAGCGGAGAGACAAGGACAAAAACATGATTAAAGAGATCCTTAAAGAGGTAAGGATGGAGGGAGCTGAGCGAAATGTTGAAAAGGTTTTCAGGCTTGGAAAGTACAACAAGGACAGAGACCGAATGATAAAGGTGGTTTTCATGAGCGAAATCGCGAAAGAGGAATTATTAGAAAGGAAGTGCTGTCTAGCAAGTGGAGAGAAGTTCAAAAGAGTATTCTTGCAGAGGGATATGACAAGGGAAGAGAGAATGCAAGCAGCAGACGCGAGGAAGGAGCGCAAGGAGAGAGAAAGGAATCAGGGAGCCACACCCCCGATCCCTACAATCCCAGAGGGAAACGGGGAACCCTCCTCAAACAGTGCATTAGCCACAGGGAGTGCGGCACCACCCCCTCATTCCACCCAACAGACACCCTACCTGCCCCAACCCCTGTCAGCCCCCCACTAAGTACCCACCTAAGGCACCCCTCTCCTCCCACTCACCCCCCTCCTCCCACTCCCCCCTCCCCCCAGGACCTCCCTTCTCCCCCATCCCCCAAGCCCTCCCTTCTCCCACATGCCCTTCCGTCCCTCCCACCCACAAGCCCTCCATTCTCCCCCACCCCCCTAAGCTCCCCACTCTTCCCCACCCCACCTAATCCTTCCCCTCTCCACCACTCCCCAAAACCCTCCCCTCTTCCTCAACCACCTCAGCCTTCCCTTTCCCCCCACGCCCCCCAAGCCCTCCCCACTTTATTGCCCCCCCAAAACCCACCCACCCCAACCCTCCCCCCCTCACCCACTCCCCCTCCCCCCCTCACCCACTCCCCCTACCCTCCCCCTCCCCCCCTCACCCACTCCCCCTACCCTCCCCCTCCCCCCATCACCCACTCCCCCTACCCTCCCCCTCCCCCCCTCACCCACTCCCCCTACCCTCCCCCTCCCCCCCTCACCCACTCCCCCTACCCTCCCCCTCCCCCCCTCACCCACTCCCCCTACTCTCCCCCTCCCCCCCTCACCCACTCCCCCTACCCTCCCCCTCCCCCCCTCACCCACTCCCCCTACCCTCCCCCTCCCCCCTACCCCCCCAAGCCCTTCCTCCTCCACCAGTCTCCCCATACCAGATCCTCCCAGCTCCCGCTCACCCCAGACCCCACAGGTCCTCCCCAGAGGAGAAGCAGAAGAGAGTCAGTTTCAGGGCAATGTACTCGAACATAGATGGGATCACAAGCAAGGCAAGTGAACTAAGGGAAAGAGCACAAGAAGTGAACCCAGATGTAATTGGACTCACTGAAACAAAACTCTCTGGAATCATAACGAATGCCGTGTTTCCCCAGGAGTACACAATAATAAGGAAAGAGAGGGAAGGTAGGGGAGGAGGAGGAGTGGCCCTACTCATGAGAGAGGAATGGAGTTTTAAGGAGATGGCTATCCCGGGCTGTGAGGGTTTCAGAGACTACATAGCAGGCACCATGACAATGGGAGGACCAAGGATAGTAGTAGCAGTAATATATAATCCTCCACCAAATGACAAAAGACCCAGTCAAGAGTACGAAAGCAACAACATGGCAGTTAACACTATAATTGAGAGGGCAGCCTCTTCTGCCTGTAGAAATAGATCCCACCTGCTCATCATGAGGGACTTCAATCACGGCAGGATTGATTGGGAGAACAAGGAACCGCATGGAGGCGATAATACGTGGAGAGCCAAACTACTGGAGGTGGCGACTAGAAACTTCTTAACCCAGCATGTCAGTGAACCCACAAGGATGAGAGGAAACGACGAACCAGCGAGACTCGACCTGGTTTTCACCCTGAACGACTCTGACATAAGAGAAATCAGTTTTGAGGACCCAGTAGGAATGAGCGACCACAGTGTATTGGTGTTTGAGTACCTGATTGAAGAAGGGTTATTGAACTCGAGAAGGGATACCGAAACCAAAAGGTTAGCATACCGAAAGGGAAACTATGAGGAGATAAGAAAATGCCTAGCAGATATAGCATGGGAAACAGAGCTCAGGGAAAAGACGGCCCAAGATATGATGGAATACATCACGCAAAAATGCAAGGACGCAGCAAACAAGTTTATCCTAGTCCAAAAGGAAAACAGTGAAATGAAGATGAGAAACCCATGGTTTAATCAGAGATGTAGGCTAGCTAAGCAGCAAAGTAAAAGGGCATGGAGAAACTATAGGAATAACAGGACACTGGAGAGCAGAGAAAGATACCAGAATGCCAGGAATGTATATGTTAGGATGAGAAGAGAGGCAGAAAGACAATACGAAAATGACATCGCAAGCAAGGCAAAGACTCAGCCTAAATTGCTGCATAGCCACATCAGGAGAAAAACAACAGTAAAGGAACAGGTTATGAAATTAAGGTTAGGGGCAGAAGGATTCACTACAAACAACAAGGAAGTGTGTGAGGAACTGAATAAGAAATTCCAGGAGGTCTTCACCTTGGAGCAAGGAGAAATCCCAGAGATAAGAGAGGGAATAGCTAACCAGGAACCACTGGAAGAGTTTGAGATTACCAGCGGGGAAGTAAGGAAGTGTTTACTAGAATTGGATGTGACAAAGGCTATAGGTCCAGATGGAATCTCCCCTTGGATACTAAAGGAAGGAGCAGAAGAACTGTGCCTCCCGCTCTCCATGGTGTATAACAAATCACTGGCAACAGGGGAACTGCCAGAAATTTGGAAAGCAGCTAACGTAGTCCCGATATACAAGAAAGGGGATAGACAGGAGGCACTGAATTACAGACCAGTGTCCCTAACCTGCATACCATGCAAGTTGATGGAGAAGATTGTGCAAAGAAAGCTAGTGGAACATCTGGAGCGAAAGAACTTTGTAACACAGCATCAACATGGATTCAGGGATGGCAGGTCCTGCTTCACAGGGTTACTTGAATTCTACGACCAGGCAACAAAAATAAGGCAAGAAAGGGAAGGGTGGGCAGACTGCATATTTTTGGCTTGTCAGAAAGCCTTTGACACAGTGCCACACAAGAGGCTAGTGAAAAAACTGGAGATGCAGGCTGCAGTGAAAGGGAAGGTACTCCGTTGGATACAGGAGTACCTAAGTAACAGGAGACAACGAGTCAGTGTGAGGGGGTGAGGTCTCAGATTGGCGAGACGTTACGAGTGGAGTACCGCAGGGGTCAGTCCTTGGACCTATACTGTTTCTGATATATGTAAATGATCTTCCAGAGGGTATAGAATCGTTTCTCTCAATGTTTGCCGATGATGCAAAAATTATGAGGAGGATTGAAACTGAGGACGATAGTAGGAGGCTACAAGATGACCTAGACAGACTGAGTGAATGGTCCAACAAATGGCTGTTGAAGTTCAACCCGAGTAAATGCAAAGTAATGAAACTAGGTGGTGGAAATAGGAGGCCAAACACAGGATACAGAATAGGAGATGAAGTACTTAATGAAACGAACAGAGAGAAAGATCTAGGAGTTGATATCACACCAAACCTGTCTCCTGAAGCCCACATAAAAAGAATAACGTCTGCGGCATATGCGAGGCTGGCTAACATCAGAACAGCGTTCAGGAACCTGTGTAAGGAATCATTCAGAATCTTGTACACCACATATGTAAGACCAATCCTGGAGTATGCGGCCCCAGCATGGAGCCCGTACCTTGTCAAGCACAAGACGAAGCTGGAAAAAGTCCAAAGGTATGCCACTAGACTAGTCCCAGAACTAAGAGGCATGAGTTACGAGGAAAGGCTGCGGGAAATGCACCTTACGACACTGGAAGACAGAAGAGTAAGGGGAGACATGATCACAACCTACAAAATCCTCAGAGGAATCGACCGGGTAAACAAGGATAAACTATTCAACACTGGTGGGACGCGAACAAGGGGACACAGGTGGAAACTGAGTACTCACATGAGCCACAGAGACGTTAGAAGGAACTTTTTTAGTGTCAGAGTAGTTAACGGATGGAATGCATTAGGCAGTGATGTGGTGGAGGCTGACTCCATACACAGTTTTAAATGTAAATATGATAGAGCCCAGTAGGCTCAGGAATCTGTACACCAGTTGATTGACAGTTGAGAGGCGGGACCAAAGAGCCAAAGCTCAACCACCGCAAGCACAAATAGGTGAGTACAAATAGGTGAGTACACACACACACACAAAAACTCACACACACAAACACACACACACACACACACACACACACACACACACACACACACACACACACACACACACACACACACACACACACACACACACACACACACACACACACACACACACACACACACAAACACACACACACACACACACACACACACACACACACACATATATATATACTGAACCATATATATATACTGATATATATATGGTTCACATATATATATACTGATGCCCATATATATATGGGCATATACTGAAAGTGACAAGGAAATCTGCGAGGCACTGAATGCCAGTTTCCATGGAGTGTTCACTACCGAGCCTGAGCAGCTCCCATTGTTGGAAGGGGTTACCCTAGATGAAAGACTATCAGATATAGAGGTGACAGCAGAGGAGGTAATGAAACAGTTGACAACTCTAGATGCAACTAAAGCAGTTGGACCAGACAAAGTATCACCGTGGATACTAAAAGAAGCAGCACAGGCCCTCAGCGTGCCTCTGGCAATGATCTTTAATGAGTCACTTATGTCAGGAGAATTGCCCAGTTGCTGGAAGAAGGCAAATGTCGTGCCGATCTTCAAGAAAGGAGATAGGGAGGAGGCACTTAACTACAGACCTGTATCACTGACAAGCATCCCCTGTAAAATACTGGAAAGAATAATTAGGCTGCGACTGGTTGCACACCTGGAGAACATTAGGTTTGTGAACAAACATCAACATGGGTTCTGGACAGGGAAATCGTGCCTAACAAACCTTCTGGAATTCTATGATAAAATAACGAGGATAAGACAGGACAGAGATGGTTGGGCAGACTGCATATTTCTGGACTGCCAAAAAGCCTTTGATACAGTACCGCACATGAGACTGCTGTTCAAGCTCGAGAGGCAGGCGGGGGTGGGGGGAAAGGTCCTAGAATGGATAAGGAACTACCTAACAGGAAGGAGCCAAAGAGTTACGGTAAGGGGCGAGAAGTCGGACTGGCGAACAGTAACAAGTGGAGTACCACAAGGATCGGTGCTGGGACCAATTCTATTTCTTGTATATGTTAACGACATGTTTACAGGCGTAGAGTCCTACATGTCGATGTTTGCGGATGATGCAAAGTTGATGAGAAGAGTTGTGACAGATGAGGATTGCAGGATCCTCCAAGAGGACCTGAACAGATTGCAGAGATGGTCAGAGAAATGGCTACTAGAATTCAACACGAGCAAATGTAAAGTTATGGAAATGGGACTAGGAGATAGGAGACCAAAGGGACAGTACACAATGAAGGGGAACAGCCTACCTGTAACGACGCGTGAAAGAGACCTGGGGGTGGACGTAACACCTAATCTATCTCCTGAGGCACATATTAATAGGATAACGACAGCAGCGTACTCTACACTGGCAAAAGTTAGAACATCATTCAGAAACCTAAGTAAGGAGGCATTTAGGGCGCTTTACACTGCCTACGTAAGGCCAGTCTTAGAGTATGCCGCCTCATCATGGAGTCCCCATCTGAAGAAACATATAATGAAACTGGAAAAGGTTCAGAGGTTTGCAACGAGACTCGTCCCAGAGCTACGAGGGATGGGGTATGAAGAGCGCCTGAGGGAATTGTGCCTTACGACACTAGAAAGAAGAAGGGAGAGGGGGGACATGATAGGAACGTATAAGATACTCAGAGGAATTGACAGAGTGGACATAGACGAAATGTTCACACGGAATAGTAACAGAACGAGAGGACATGGATGGAAGCTTGAAACTCAGATGAGTCACAGAGATGTTAGGAAGTTTTCTTTTAGCGTGAGAGTAGTGGGGAAATGGAATGCACTTCAGGAACAGGTTGTGGAAGCAAATACTATTCATAATTTTAAAACCAGGTATGATAGGGAAATAGGACAGGAGTCATTGCTGTAAACAACCGATGCTCGAAAGGCGGGATCCAAGAGTCAATGCTCGATCCTGCAGACACAACTAGGTGAGTACAACTAGGTGAGTACACACACACACACACACACACACACACACACACACACACACACACACACACAGTAACAGAACGAGAGGACATGGATGGAAGCTTGAAACTCAGATGAGTCACAGAGATGTTAGGAAGTTTTCTTTTAGCGTGAGAGTAGTGGGGAAATGGAATGCACTTCAGGAACAGGTTGTGGAAGCAAATACTATTCATAATTTTAAAACCAGGTATGATAGGGAAATGGGACAGGAGTCATTGCTGTAAACAACCGATGCTCGAAAGGCGGGATCCAAGAGTCAATGCTCGATCCTGCAGACACAACTAGGTGAGTACAACTAGGTGAGTACACATACACACACACACACTCTGGCTGGCAAACGCAGGACATTCGCAACTGGAACAAACACAGAAGATGGGGTGGAACAGGAAGACTGGATGAAGGAAGTACTCCAGCAACTGCGGAATGAATTCAGTGAAGGACTGAGGGTAATGGGGGAGACAGTAGCCAACCTGCAAGATGATCTAAGGGCAGCAAAGGAGGAGATAAGATGCCTAAAGGAGACTCTTCCACAATACCAGGCACAAACCGTACCTCAGGGAGATGGGAATGCTACTGTGGAGGGGACCACCACAACCCAGATCTCATTTGCTGAAATGCTTAAAAAGAGCCCTGAAGATAGGTCTGCAGTTAAGGAAGTTGCCATGGAAGTGGCCTCCTCTCAGGAAGCAGCTAGATGTACTAGCCGGCTGATAGAGAGAAAAAGAGCAGTAGTAGTAGCAGGCATTAAAGAGCAAACAGGGACCAGACCAAAGGAGGGAGAGACAAGGACAAAAACATGGTTAAAGAGATCCTTAAAGAGGTAAGGATGGATGGAGCTGAACAAAATGTTGAGAAGTTTTCAGACTTGGAAAGTACAACAAGGACAGAGACCGAATGATAAAGGTGGTATTCATGAGCGAAATCGCGAAAGAGGAACTGTTAGAAAGGAAGAGCTGTCTAGCATATGTAGAGAAGTTCAAAAGAGTATTCCTGCAGAGGTATATGACAAGGGAAGAGAAAAAGCAGGCAGCAGACGCGAGGGAGGAGCACAGGGAGAGCGAAAGGAATCAGGGAGTCACAACCCCGATCCCTACAATCTCAGAGGGGAATGGGAAACCCTCCTCAAACAGTGCAACAGCCACAGGGATTGGGGCACCACCCCCACATTCTACCCAACAGACACCCAACCTGCCCCATCCCCTGTCAGCCCCCCACTAAGTACCCACCTAGGGAACCCTCCCCCCACCCACCCCCCTCCTCCCACTCACCCCCTCCTCCCACTCACCCCTCTCCCCAGGACCTCCATTCACCCACATCCCTCAAGCCCTCCCCTCTTCCACATGCCTTCCCATCTCTCCCACCCCCAAGCCCTCGCTTCTCCCCCTCCCCTCTAAGCCCCCCACTCTCCCCCACCCCACCTAAGTCTTCCCCTCTCCCCCACTCCCCTAAACCCTCCACTCTTCCTCACCTACCTCAGCCCTCCTTTTTCCCCCACACCCCCCAAGCCCTCTACCCTTTTCTCCCCCCCCCCCCAAGCCTCCCCATCTCCCCTATCCCCCACAGCCTCTCCTCCCCCCATGCTTCCCCAACCCTCCCTCTCTCACCCCCCCAACCCTCCCCCTCTCACTCTTCCCCCCAACCCTCTCCCTCTCACTCTCCCCCACTACCCTCCCCCTCTTACCCACCCCCTTACCCTCCCATTCTCCCCCACCACCCCCCTCTCCCCCACCCCCCAAGCCCTCCTTCCTCCACCAGTCTCCCCGTGCCAGGCCCCCCAAATCCCACTCACCCCAGATCCCAATGGTCCCCCCCAGAGAAGAAGCAGAAGAGAGTCAGTTTCAGGGTGATGTACTCGAACATAGATGGGATCACAAGCAAGACATGTGAACTAAGGGAAAGAGCACAGGAAGTTAACCCAGATGTGATCGGACTTACTGAAACAAAACTCTCTGGAATCATAACGAATGCCGTGTTTCCCCAGGAGTACACAGTAATAAGGAAAGAGAGGGAAGGTAGGGGAGGAGGCGGAGTGGCCCTACTCATGAGAAAGGAATGGAGTTTTAAGGAGATGGCCATCCCGGGCTGTGAGGAGTTCAGAGACTACATAGCAGGCACCATAACAATGGGAGGACCAAGAATAGTAGTAGCAGTAATATACAACCCTCCACCAAATGACAGAAGACCCAGTCAAGAGTATGAAAACAACAACATGGCAGTAAACAATATAATTGAGAGGGCACCCTCTGCTGCCTGTAGAAATAGATCCCACCTGCTCATCATGGGCGACTTCAATCACGGAAGGATTGACTGGGAGAACAAGGAACCGCATGGAGGCGAGGATACGTGGAGAGCCAAACTATTGGAGGTGGTGACAAGAAACTTTTTAACTCAGCATGTCGGAGAACCCACAAGGATGAGAGGCAATGATGAACCAGCGAGACTCGACCTAGTCTTCACTCTGAACGACTCCGACATAAGAAAAATCGGGTTTGAGGACCCAGTAGGAATGAGCGACCACAGTGTACTGGTGTTTGAGTACTTGATTGAAAAAGGGTTATTGAACTCGAGGAGGGATACTGAAACCAAAAGGTTAGCATACCGAAAGGGAAACTATGAGGGGATAAGAAAATTCCTAACAGATATAGCATGGGAAACAGAGCTCAGGGGAAAGACGGCCCAAGATATGATGGATTACATCACACAGAAGTGCAAGGACGCAGCAAACAAGTTTGTCCCAGTCCAAAAGGAAAACAGAGAAATGAAAATGAGAAACCCATGGTTTAATCAGAGATGTGGGCTAGCTAAGCAGCAAAGTAGAAGGGCATGGAGAAACTATAGGAATAACAGGACACTGGAGAGCAGAGAAAGATACCAGAATCCCAGGAATGAATTAAAGATTATGAATTACTGAGCAACAGTCAGAGCAAAACACATTAATTACCAATCATCATTTCTGGCAATAATCTATTCAGTGTAAAAATCCTATATGAATTATATAGAAATCAGTAATAATACTAGATAAATTTGTACGAAAAAAGGGTCTTAGCTGTAAGACGATTTCTATAACGCCATTTCGTCATTCGTCCTCGTGGTCACAGGATCCCAATAAAGAAAGAACCCGAGGTGAATATCACGAATGATGAGAAACAACTTGTCGACTCCTCGTATACATGCTGAAATCAGAGAAATTTAAGTAGCATTTGATTAGGCTACGATTTATTTCAAATATTCATGAAAACGGAGAAATTGTCGTAAGTCTACTAACGTTGTGTATTAGGTATCCTTGCTGTATAACGACAGACTACTCATAAATATAAAATCTAGGATGATGCATCAAATGAGAATGTTATACTTAACACGAGCGTATCAAATACTGAGGTCTGCCGAAACCACGTCAGTCAGTCCCAGGCGCCCACTGCTGTGTACGTGTAATTACGGGTCGTGGCTTCAATTGTTGACGCGTTATTAACTGGCCAGGCACAATAGAACACGTGGATAAGTAATCGTTAACTGTTGACCGGTTATCAACGTAATTCTTGTCGATAAACTCCCCAGTCACTACCACATGTCTCGCCACTCTTCACGCCAGGAATGCCTCCTCTCTCACAATGGCGTCTCCGCCTCCCTCAATCCGTCTCTCGCATTCACCACAGAAATTATTAATCACGAATAATTCTTTTCCGCACAATTATGGATGTAATACGTTAATGAGAACTGGGTTGCAATTATAGGGACTTAAATATTATCATATTCTCGTTTTATGGTGTTAAACGAGAAATGGAGAAGATTTTATTTTCTCCATGGCATTCGCACGTAACAGATAAAACTGCTACTTGATAACAATTTTAGTTAATAACTCTCGGTTTTAGATTATTGGGAGTCATATTATCCGTAGGTAATTATTACACAGAATACTGATGATTTTAGAGAACTACATTCAACACATTGGTAATAAACGTGTCTAACTGGACATTATCTGACGCAATGTTGCTACTTGATTTCATGAGAATTCTAGCACTAATACGCAGATGAAATGGTTTAATTTATGTTGACACTACCATTAGTGAAATTAATAACTACTGTAGTTAGTATATAATGATAAGGAATTATTATAATACAATAGTAGTTTATTAGTGTTGGAAAATTCCAACATAACTCCGGGGGGAGAAAACTCGGGTCGCAGTGCAATGTTGAGTACTGACGTACCTATCCCGAAGTTAGTATTAAGGTTAGTATGTTAGTACGTTAGTACACACATAACGGATGTCCTGTAATTGTCAAGGACTTACAAGAATTTTAAGTCTTGTAAAGGAACTCATGTTAAATGAAACATGGAATTGTGAATCATCTAAAGTTAATGACTAATAAAGCCTACAATATACTCTGTGACTGGTGTCGCTATGACATGTGACGTTTATGTTATTAAGTCTTAAAGTTTTGCAAACTCATAGATACTCTAGATGAAATAATGTTATAGTTGATAACCTACACAAACAAATTAAGAATTAAAGCATACAATTTAAAGTAACTGAGAATCCACTGTGAGGTGAATGTTTTGGGTCATTGTGACTTGTAACTGATTTGTTACTTGACATCACAACAAAGCATCATCATGATTACTCAAATTGGATGTGAAATTATTTGCTCTTAGTCAGAGCTATAATAGGCTTGTAGTTTCCGTTTGCATTGTTGAGCAGTTGCTCTAGTGGGGCGGGTGCTCAGTGGATCAGAATTGTTGTCCTCGGAAACTGTTGGTGAAGCTGGTTCTGATAAACACTCTCATTCTGCTAATTCGAGAGGTACCAACTTCTCTAATGTTTTTAGGGTAGTAGTGTCTCGGCACAAAACTCGTACTACTCTCAGGATGCCTTGGTGATCTGGGTGGATAGTAACAATTTTGCCTATAGGCCATTCTGACCTTGGTCCATCACTGTCAACCAATACTAGGTCTCCTGGTTTAAGTTGAACTTTATTATAGGGGCTCGAAGCTCCATAGTGGTACTCTCGTAGAGCTGTGAGGTACTCTCGAGTCTACACCTCATTCCACCTTTCAATTACTCTCGAGAGATGTTGGTAACTTTCTACTAAGTCACTCTTGGTTACATGGGCAGGGTCGACGGGGTCCACTTCTGCCAAAGGTATCAGAGGGCTCAGCAGGCCTCCATGTATTAAATGCGCGGGACTCAGAGGCTCTCTCTGTGAGAAATCATCTGATAGGTAAGTTAATGGGCGATTGTTGACTCGCGCCTCAATTTCCACGACGAGTGTTTGGAGTTTGGAGTAACTAATTTTCTGTCGATGCAAGGTATTTCTTAAACATTTCTTGACAGTCTCTATCATACGTTCGTAGAACCCACCTTGCCAGGGGGCTCTGGGAGCAATAAATTTCCAGTGGCATTGCCGTCTCTGCAGGACAGATTGCACTTCTGGATTATTTCATATCTCTCGTAGGCAGGCTTCTCCTGCCACAAAATTTGAACCATTATCAGATATCATTAGTTTGTGACAGGATCTGCGAGCTGCAAATCTACGAAAAGCTTGGATGAAGGCTTCGGCACTCATGTCAGAAGTCACTTCTAGATGTACGCCTCGTGTGGTAGCACACGTGAAGAGGCAAATATAAGCTTTCACTGGTATCTTATCTGGATTGCCAGTGAGAAGCAAGGCTCCTGTGTAATCGACACCAGTGGTCTCAAAAGGACGAAGATGAACTACTCTCTCCTTAGGGAGTGGTGGAGGTCCTGGGTAAGGACACACTCGAGCGTCGTATCTTTTGCAGATTACACAGAACTTAATGATTGATTTGACAGTTTGACGACCTTGAGGAAGCCAATATTTCTGTCAGAGGTCGGTGAGAGTGTCTAACACTCCACCATGCAAAGTACCATATTAATGGTGATGTAAAACTAGAAGTTTTGTAATAATGTGGTGACGTGGTAGAAGAATCGGATTCTTTGTATCCAAATCAATTTTTGCATAAAGCAAACGTCCTCCACACCTTAATATATCATTGTTGGTATCATACCAGATACCTAGAGACTTGGTTAGTTTATCTGGAAGATTTTCATATTCACTTCCATATGTCTCTTGTTGTCGGAAAATCCGACACCATTTAATATATCATACAGACAGATAATAGCTGTGTTGTATAAGCAAGTTAACCCATAGAAAACGTAACTTGTAGTGGAATTACCGTCTAAAGAAAACGGGATATCATCACCACATACTATTATAAATCACCACCTATTATGGTGGGAATTATTCTTAAATACATTAGTCTTTGGACTTTACCATCATAAACCATCTCATATAAATTAACTTAATTATCAATATTAAAGTAGAGTAAATGTGACCCTTCTATCACTTTCTGAAATCTGGACAATGTAAGCCAGGCGTCAGGGTGAGGAAGGGGCAGCCATTGTTTATACTAGACCAGAGGCACACGGGAGCAAATACGGCTCCTGTTAATTTTACTTGGACGTAGTGTTATGGAAACCAAAGGTGTACCATTTTCAACACGCTGTCAACAAATTCAAGTTAAGTGTTCTTTCCGAAACCCGTTTATTTTCATTTATGGCCATTAATGTCATTATATAGGGTGATCCGGTTAGAGCACGTGGTAGCCTCAAACTAAAGGTAATTAAGCCAGGTCTTCATGTTCCATGTACAGTTTTCTCTGAAATACTTGTCATATATAGAATCTGGCTTTACAGCTAGCGCCCTTTTGACAGGTCAAGACGAGGAAGCATATGCTTTGTGCACCAGTTACTGGGTGATGGAAGCTACCTCAAAGAGGATAATTTGGTGTCTACATCCTAGTTATACCTGGTGGACTAAAGCCTGCTGTACTATAAGATAAGGAACCTCTTCAATGTATGTAGTCTAATACTGTAGTTTGATTGGCTGCATATATATAAATAATATAAACCCCCCCTAATGTGTAGAGGATCGATTTGTGAGATTATTGCAGAAATACAGTCCACTTATCATTATACAAATTGCTATCGAAGTATATAAATTAACGTAAATATAAATTCATATAAATTAAATAAATATAAATCTCACAGGTCGGTTCCCACATTATTTGGTCCTTCGAACCGGATGACAGATTATTTGATCCTTTGAACCCACATTTGCTCATCTTAGTACCGGATGAACCAGTTAACCAGTGGATTCATTAAATATACTAGTGCAGTGTTATTTAAACAAAGCCAGCAGTCAATGACGGCGGCGTTGACTCGTGCGAGTTCACGAGCCCCGCTCAGTTCAGATCAGCTTCGTCAGCGGTTTCATGTACACCCACAGAGATTTGGTGGCGTGTTATTCTGTGAAATGACAGCGCTAATATAGAAGCCAGCCAAATTAGTGGCTGTGTCCTCGCAAGATTGTTCACGGATTTCGTGGTGTTACATTTCGCGAGAGATTATCCACGAATTTTGTGGACTTTATTTCGCAAGGTCACTAATAATATTTAATACTTCTTGATAATATTAGAAGTTTCATAGAGGCTAATTAAGAGGCTATTATCAATAATTGTGTATATTATTTCTCCAAAATAGAGAATTATTTAATATATATTGCACTAGTGATCACAGTATAATATTTACTAATTGCCAACCCACAACAGGGTAGGATATTAACCATTGACTAGTTGAACTATTATCGTTCATCCTAGTCCCATTATTACCATAGTCAGTTGTACTATATTGATCAACCTAACACCATTAATGCATGGTCCAGACCCTATTTTGGGTGTAATTTTTATCAACTCGAGTTGAGTTGTATATATAATAATTTACTTATGATCATTACACCTTTGAGTGATTAATTAGTGTCTCTACCATCCTAGGGTGATATAGAAGAGCTAACCTAAAGGTACTTCCAGTGACACTGGTTTATCACTCAAATCATTAGTGTGTATGATTGTATATATATAATGTGTATTAATTTTAAGTGCTAACCTCTAGTAGAGGTAGGATTATTGCCTAATGAGTGCAGAATTTACCCTAGGCTACCATCAGTGCTTGTTCAGTATTATGAGCAGCCCAAGTACAAGTCCCACAAGGCTTCACCAACGAGCCAGTATGGATAATGCAGGGAGAATGAAAAGAACCCTTGCAGGTCTTAAAGGCCACTTAACAAGACAGATCAAGAAATGTGAAGATTTGTCACAACAATCTCAAGTTGATTATGCTGACCTGGAAAGCTATTATCAAGCAGCTGCAGGTAAATTTGAGCAAATCAAATGTCAAATAGCAACATATGTGGCTGAACTTGCCAACACCAATTTATCAGAAACAGAAATAGACGACATTATGGTTGATCTTGCGAATTATGAAGATCAAACTCAGGCCACGTTACAGCCTTATGTCAAATTAATTGCCCAGAACAAGGCAACAGCAACAACAACAACAGTTGCATCTAATACGAGTCAAACAGAAGCTCGACTCCCTCCAATTAATTTACCCACTTTCTCAGGAAAAGATGAGGAAGATTGGGATGAATTTTGGAACAAATTCGTTGACCTTGTAGACTCAAAACAATCTTTACCAAAGAGTAGTAAATTCTCTTATTTGCAAGGCCAATTATCAGGTGAGGCTAAAACAGTAGTATCCCATCTGAGATTAACTAATGACGGCTATGATCTGGCAGTAAAACTCCTCAAGGATAATTATGCTGATCCAGAAGTAAGAACATCACATTTAGTTCATGAGCTGTTGCATTTACCCCCACCGGAGGCTTCAACTGATTCACTCCAAGTCTTCAAGCTGGAGATAGAATCATTGATCAATGCCCTCAGCCTGACAGCAGATACAAACGGGGCTGAGTGGGTCTTGAAAATAATTGTCCAGGAGAAAATACCTAGGGACATATTGAGACAAATGAGTGCTCATTACAATAAAGGTATCTTATCCATGAATGAAATATCTGAAGGTTTAAAGTCAGTAGTTCATCAATTACGAACACATGACAAATTAAAACTACCAAGTAAACCCTCAGAAACCAATAATAGTAAACCACAGAGTACCAAAGGTACTCCAAATCAATCTAGACAATATAATTCAACACCAAAGTGGAACAGTAGCAGTGTGGGCGTATATGCAGTGGGACCCTCCAAGCCTATAATTACTGTGTCATCCAAGAACGTGACACCAAAGGGTACTGGAAGCTATGGAACATGTTTGTTCTGCAATGAGAAACATTCAATGTACCACTGCTCTAATTTTCCTGATAGTGACGCCCGTGTTGAGCGACTCAAAGATTTGCAACATTGCACGAGGTGCCTCAGGAAACATAACATCAAGGATTGTGAGACCCAATTACACACCTGTAATAGGTGTAACAAAGGTCAGCACCATGCAGCATTGTGTAGAGACACCAAAACAACATCTCCAAACCCCAAGGTGGAAGATAGCATTCCCACCACAGTACAGTACTGCAAGGTGCAACCAACAAAGAGTGTCCAATCGGCAAAGTCTAAAGGTAATACGACTTTGCCTACTGCCCAAATTACCATCCTGAATAAGAGGGCCAAGGTCCATACCCGTGGGTTGTTTGACCAAGGATCCCAGAGAACATATATCACTAAAAAGTTGGCAGATGAACTACAATTAAGGCCTGTAGCCCAGATGTCATTCAACATCTCAGGGTTTGTAACAGATGCAGGACCTCAAGTCTACCAGGTGGTACAACCATCAGTACGTTTAGGCAGGTACGTCTGTAGAGTACAAGCCATTGTGGCGGACAAAATACCAGTAGACCTACAAGTTCAAGGTCTGAGAGCAACAGCCAAATTCCTGAGAAATAGAGGAATAAAATTGGCAGATAATATTAAGTCTGATCACCTCACCGACTTCGGTCTCTTGTAGGGACAGACTATTGCCATCGATTCATCGGTAGCCCTACTAAATATCAGGGTATAACCATGTTAAACTCTGCAGGAGGTAAATTACTCTCAGGCCCAGTATCAAGCCTGAGGAGACTTATGCCTGCAGATAAACAATACCAGTAGAAATCTAAATTTGTCAGCTGATTATATTTCTCCAGTAGCATTATACTAAGGAGATTACAGCTGACTATACCAACAGAGGTTGATGTTAGTATCATCATTTAAAGCTGAAGAAGAGTTCATGAGGCCTCAGTGGCAAATCAGTGAACAGTAGCCTAAAACAGCTACAAGTCACTGCGACCAATGTCACTGAACCCACTGCAGTCTCAGAACCATACTTTACTTTAATGATGAGCTATTCAATCTTCTGAAACAATTAACTAAATTAAACCCCAATAAATCTGATGACTGATTTGATACATTTATTATTTAATCAAGATGTATTCCATGGGCCTCAGTGTTTATATATCAGTGACCAGTTACCTGAACAAACTTCAAGTTATATCTAATGTCACTGATCTCACTGCAGTCCCTGAATCATACTTGACTGTAATACTTGATCACATCCAGTCTTCTGGGTTAAATAATATGTAATTAGGCTTGAATATTAGCCTTTCAAGAGTTAACAGGGAAATGAAATCGCATTAGACTTCTAACCCTTGCAACTCTAGTCCGGGACATCTGTCCTGTACGAACAGACACACAAATGTGTGATTACTAACTACTAACATCAAATTAATCTAATAATTCGAAGGAGGAGTATCGGTGTTCGTCTGTTCTAATTAGGACTTCGACCCGTGAGCAGCCCCTGGGGAATTATGTCGGAAAATCCGACACCATTTAATATATCATACAGACAGATAATAGCTGTGTTGTATAAGCAAGTTAACCCATAGAAAACGTAACTTGTAGTGGAATTACCGTCTAAAGAAAACGGGATATCATCACCACATACTATTATAAATCACCACCTATTATGGTGGGAATTATTCTTAAATACATTAGTCTTTGGACTTTACCATCATAAACCATCTCATATAAATTAACTTAATTATCAATATTAAAGTAGAGTAAATGTGACCCTTCTATCACTTTCTGAAATCTGGACAATGTAAGCCAGGCGTCAGGGTGAGGAAGGGGCAGCCATTGTTTATACTAGACCAGAGGCACACGGGAGCAAATACGGCTCCTGTTAATTTTACTTGGACGTAGTGTTATGGAAACCAAAGGTGTACCATTTTCAACACGCTGTCAACAAATTCAAGTTAAGTGTTCTTTCCGAAACCCTTTTATTTTCATTTATGGCCATTAATGTCATTATATAGGGTGACCCAGTTAGAGCACGTGGTAGCCTCAAACTAAAGGTAATTAAGCCAGGTCTTCATGTTCCATGTACAGTTTTCTCTGAAATACTTGTCATATATAGAATCTGGCTTTACAGCTAGCGCCCTTTTGACAGGTCAAGACGAGGAAGCATATGCTTTGTGCACCAGTTACTGGGTGATGGAAGCTACCTCAAAGAGGATAATTTGGTGTCTACATCCTAGTTATACCTGGTGGACTAAAGCCTGCTGTACTATAAGATAAGGAACCTCTTCAATGTATGTAGTCTAATACTGTAGTTTGATTGGCTGCATATATATAAATAATATAAACCCCCCCTAATGTGTAGAGGATCGATTTGTGAGATTATGAGATTATTGCAGAAATACAGTCCACTTATCATTATACAAATTGCTATCGAAGTATATAAATTAACGTAAATATAAATTCATATAAATTAAATAAATATAAATCTCACAGGTCGGTTCCCACACTTGTTGTGCACGTTTGATCCAGTAGAGGATAGGATTGGGAAACTTATGTCTGATTCCTATCTTAGCAAGAAAGTCAAACACATGTGCTGTCACTCTTAATAACTTACTCAAGTTAGAATAATTGTGAGGATTAATAGCTGAGATTCGATGAGGTTCTGGTTCTTTCATGGGAGTGGTGATATTGGTCACTATGACTTGTGGCTTTTGTTTGGACCACTGACCACTAACAAGCCATGAAGGTCCATTGAACCACATCGAAGACTTGATTAGTTGTTTTAATGTTAACCCTCGTGATAAGTAATCTGCAGGATTGTCCTTAGTGGGGACATGTCTGAATTTATATCCAGCAGATAATTCATGAATTTCCCTAACGCGATTACTAACGTAGGGAGTTTTATTGTTGTTATTTCTTACCCATTGTAACACTGCCTCATTGTCTGACCACACTACGATTTCACCAAAGTGGATATTACTGAGCGTCTTGGTCAGGCAATGAGCCAATCTTACTCCCACTAGCAATGCAGTTAACTCCATTTGAGGTAAAGATCTCTTCTTGATTGGAGCAACTCTTGCTTTAGATGTGAGTAAAATTGATTGTGCACTATTGACTAAGTAGGCTGCAGCGCCATATGCTTTGCCAGAGGCATCGCAAGAAATGTGCAAATTTGTGGGTAAGTTTTAACCTGAAGCATTACGAGGAAATTTCAAAACACCTAATTGATTGAAATCCGTTGTGAGTATCTGCCATTTATCTTGCAACTCAATTGGCAACGGATCATCCCATCCCATATGTTTCTGCCAGCATTCCTGCATTAGGAGTTTGCCCCTTACTAATATAGGACTAAGTAAGCCTAAAGGGTCAAATGGTTGACTGACATACGAGAGTAATTTTCTCATGGTAAGGGATGAATTATTGGTTTGTACTGACTTGACATTCATCTCGTCAGTACTTGTGTTCCATTCCACGCTCAGAACTTTTAATTGATTTGGCACCTGATAACCCGGAAATTCTTTCTCGATTATCTGGTTTAATGATTCATCATTTGAGGCCCATGATTGTAGTGGCATATTGGCTCCTAATAACTCACGGTTAGCCTCATGGTAAATTTCTACCAATTTGGATTTGTCATTTGTAGTTCCCTGGAAATTATCGACATACAAGTTGTCACTGATCTCTGTTCTATAAGGGCTATTTGACTGCCTCAAATGTGTATCTAATGTGGCTTGAAGTAGAAACGGGGAGCAAGTCGCTCCGAATAGCACAGAGGCAAACCGGTAGGTTATGACATCACTGTCAGGATCCAGTGGGTCCTTAATCCAGAGAAATTTGGTGTAATTACGATCCTCTTCTTGCAAGCCTACTCTAAGGAAAGCTTTACTGATATCAGCAGTATAAGCGAAAATACCAGTGCGGAATCATAATAGTACATCATGTAGCCTTTGTGTTAGGCTAGGACCCGTTTGGAGACATTCATTCAAAGATACGCTGTTTGGCTTCACTTTGGCACTACAGTTGAAGACAATACGTATTGGCGTTGTCAATGAATCTTTCACCACAGCGTGATGGGGTAAATAGTGACCTATTTTTCGGTCATCATTATCAACAACTTCGATAAATTTACTATTGATTTGTTGTTGAATTAATTGATGATACATGTTCAATTTGTCTGGCTGTTTCTTCAGCCGTATTAATTGAGACTGTAATTGAGAGGCTGCCATGAAATAATTAACTGGAAGTTGTGGATGATTCAACTTCCATGGTAGTCTCACCCAGTATTGTTTGTCCTTATAGACAACTGTATCCAGATATTGCTGGTAAGTCCACATATCATCAGGGCTTGGTTGTTCAGGGACAATACCTAAAGTGTCTAAATCCCACAGACGATGTACAGGTGGATCAGACTCATTATCTTCAGATATTTCTCTGAAATGTAGGGGTGACTGTTCCAAGCCTAGTCACACCACTATTGTATTGTTAGATTGTGGGTTGGTTGACGCTGGGTTTTGTTGGAAAAGCACCGGTCCAGTAAGCAATTTGCCTCCAGCAGATGACAACAAATTCATTCCATGTTGTCTGGTGCATCCCGTTATAAATTTATAATAATGGTTAGTGCCTATAAGTATACTAACATCAGTGAGGCAGTCAGAATTTATTTTGTAATCTGCTAGCCTCATGCGGTTTCGTTTAAGATATCTCGCAGTGCGAGCTAGTCCTGTGACCTGCAGGTCTGAAGGAAGTTTATCTACTACTGCCGCTTGTATTGGACTAGTGGAAGATCCAAGTCTCACTAACACCTTGACTACTTGGTATTCACGAGGTCCACTACTAGTCAAGAACCCAGAAATATTCAGTCTCACACTTTTGGCAGGTTTTAATTTTAACTGCTCGACTAATTGTTGTGTGATGAAGGTTTTCTGTGATCCTTGATCAAAGAGACCTCTAGTGTTAACTCTAGATTTCCTGTCAATTAGTTTGAGTTGAGCTGTAGGCAGAGTGGTATTATTGCCTGACTCAGTAGCACGTACATTTATTTCTTGATGTACCTTGCAATATTGTACTGTGGTAGAATTCATAGAATTCTCCCCAGTTGTCATAGATTGTGTAGAAGTTTTTCTACATAAGGTATAATGATGTACACCTTTGTTGCATGTACTGCATAACCGTAGCTGCACTACTCTTTACTGGGATCATGAGAGCCCATGCACTTCGTGCATCTGTGTAATTCTTGTAGCCGTTTAATCCTGGTATTAAAGTTAGGATAAACAGTGCATTTGTAGGTGACATGTTCTTGATCACAGAACAGACACTTTCTCTCTCTGGCTGAATTTGTCCTTTTAGTATACACATCAGTTGTAGCGTCAGAGGGAGATACAGAATAAATACCTACACTACCACTCCTTTTTCCAGTGGATGGAGTAGTCCTAGGTTTGAATTTATTGGACTTATTCAAAGTCGATTTCGATTTGACTGAGTTGTCAATATTAGGTGGTTTAGACTCAGGTTTAATCTTATCATGAGTCTTCAACCTGTTAACCGTTATTCTCAGTCCCTCGAATATTTGCTCGAGAGTGAGAAACTCGGTTTTATAGTGTGAGCAGATTTCTGCTAAGATATTTCGAGGTAATTTCCTCTGCAAAAGTAACTTGATTGACCATTCTGAGGCTGGTACATTAACTTTAGTACCTGAGGCCTTCACTAGAGACTACTTCTAGCCTGAAGCTTTGAAGTGAGTCTGGTCTGTTACTTGGTGCATTCAGGTCTAGCAACTGGTAATAAAGGTTAGCTATACTCAACTCCTTGTTGCAATAGTTCAACTTTAACAGTTTTATAGCTTCCTCATAATTACTCTCAGTGAGAGCTAGGTTATTTATGACCTTTTTAGCCTCCCCTTTGAGAAGACTAATCAGGTATGAGAATTTAGAAATCTTGTCAAGAGAGGATTTCTTATGTATATGAACTTTAAATGAAGTCCAAAATGTGTTCCAATTTTCTTCATCCAGCCCAGCAAATGTAGGTAAGTCTAAAGTAGGTAGACGAACCTCAGGTAATTGTACACTGGATTGAGACATAGTATTATTTGTATTAGATTTAAATTGTGTTACTATATTGGATAGTATGTCAAGTTTATCTTGAGTCTCATCTTCATGCTGAGAAATATCTGCTATAATTTGATCCATTTCATCAGGATCAGTTTCAGTTGCATTCAATAGGTCGAGATAAGACTGGATTGCAGATTTGACTTGATCAAATTTTAGATCAGCTACTCTCAATGATCTTTCTAGTCGATAGTAATCAATGGGAGTTGCTTTAGACAAGGTATCAGACTTATTAATTAGTCTAGTTAAATGACCTTTGAGGCCAATATAGGTTCTCCTTAATTGTTCAGGAGTAGCCATGGTGGCTTTAAGTCCAAATTTCATAGGACTTGAATAAGTATTACTAATGAAGCTTGGGTACTTGCTCATTAGTTGACAAGTAATATTGAGTATAGCCTAAGTTAATCTGGCTATATTACACTCTCCCTCACTCCAGGTTAAATGTACCTACCTAACAATAAGTAGCTAAGGATTTTGAGCAGTGCTTGAACTTCACCATTAACTTTCTTCCGGCTAGCTCATCTTTATCACCATTAGATGTAATGGTGATCATTCAGCAGCACTCAAAATTTATACATAAAAATAATGAGTACACAAATAATTAATATGGATATACTCTAATCAGAGTTACCATAAGATTGAATCCCACCCTTGATAGGGTCAGCACAAGAATGTATAATGTATATACTACTAACTAGCTCAAGACTAGTTGTTAGAATTTCTACCTAAGAAACTACAAATTTATTTAGTCTGCATTTGTGCCAAATTCAGCACAATCACAGCCTAAATTCCTACCTAATAAAGGTTGGCAAAGATTAATTTGTGGTGCAGTAATGTGAATATATAGTTGTGCTGTATTTTTGTTTTTTTTTAGATTTTATAGTTTATATAAGTGTGCACTTGCACACACAGGTGAAAATACAATTATGTACAATTAATTTGGCTTGCCAGCCACAGCCTTTTATGGTGATTGATTGTGTTGATCAGTTTGTCAACTACATGTGACCTAGACTCACCTGACAGGTGTACACCATCTCTTGCCAGGTTTTGCCTGTATGGTCTGGCTGTAAATTGAATGTAAGTGGCATCCAATCGTACTCTCTTCCTCAGCCTAAAGTTTATATATTTGGCAGCTCTTTGGTAATATTCAGGACTCACTCCCCAACGATTATTATTGCTCAGTTGGCGAGGTTCCACCAATGTGAACACTACTGAACTGCTAAGAAGTTTAAATGAGGAAATTATTGTTTTAAGGTGATTAATTACCTCAGCTGGGTGTCGAGTAGGATGGATGTCATTACCACCTAAATAAATAATAGTTAGATGGTGAGGCCACTCTAACGCAGGTGTTAATGTGGAATTATTATAGAAGTTATGAGCTGTTGCTCCTGGTGACCTGAAGATTCTTATCTCAGTGTGAGGTATAGGTCTGAGTGTTGTGGGTAACTGACTGTGTCCCACTAGTGCTACTTTATACATGAGGTATAAGCAGCAAATAAATTGGTGTGAATTAGGCTAACCTATGTGGTACACTGCCGGTAGACACAATTAATAAATGTGGTTAGTTTAAATTACTTCACACGGTGATTAGTTATGACTAATTAGTATACATCTGGTTCGATAAGGACCATAATGTGGGATATCTGGGGCTTGACTCCTATATTCAATTATTTGCTTATTGTATTTAATAAATCGAAGGACCACCCACTTTTGAGAAAAGAGGGAAAACGAATAAAAGTGATCATTAGAATAACACTAGAGAACCAGTGTCTATGGATACTAATTAAATGAATAATCACTGGAAAATAATGAATAGACTGTATTATTAATTAAAGTCAAAGCCTCAAAGACCTACATTGGGGGGTATTTCTAGAAGTTCATATATATCTAGCAACCAGTGTGGTTCGTCACTAGTTCATTGTTGAGTTAATAACATAATAAATCTAAACTACAATAGATTCAAAGATATGATAACTCAAATTATGAATATTAAAGATTATGAATTACTGAGCAACAGTCAGAGCAAAACACATTAATTACCAATCATCATTTCTGGCAATAATCTATTCACTGTAAAAATCCTATATGAATTATATAGAAATCAGTAATAATACTAGATAAATTTGTACGAAAAAAGGGTCTTAGCTGTAAGACGATTTTTATAACGCCATTTCGTCATTCGTCCTCGTGATCACAGGATCCCAATAAAGAAAGAACCCGAGGTGAATATCACGAATGATTAGAAACAACTTGTCGACTCCTCGTATACACGCTGAAATCAGAGAAATTTAAGTAGCATTTGATTAGGCTATGATTTATTTCAAATATTCATGAAAACGGAGAAATTGTCGTAAGTCTACTATCGTTGTGTATTAGGTATCCTTGCTGTATAACGACAGACTACTCATAAATATATAATCTAGGATGATGCATCAAACGAGAATGTTATACTTAACATGAGCGTATCAAATACTGAGGTCTGCCGAAACCGCGTCAGCCAGTCCCAGGTGTCCACTGCTGTGTACGTGTACGGGTCGTGGCTTCAATTGTTGACGCGTTATTAACTGGCCAGGCACTATAGAACACGTGGATAAGTAATTGTTAACTGTTGACCAGTTATCAACGTAATTTTTGTCGATAAACTCCCCAGTCACTACCACGTGTCTCGCCACTCTTCACGCCAGGGATGCCTCCTCTCTCACAATGGCGTCTCCGCCTCCCCTCAACCCGTCTCTCGCATTCACCACAGAAATTATTAATCACGAATAATTCTTTTCCTCCCAATTATGGATGTAATACGTTAATGAGAACTGGGTTGCAATTATAGGGACTTAAATATTATCATATTCTCGTTTTATGGTGTTAAACGAGAAATGGAGATTTTATTTTCTCCATGGCATTCGCACGTAACAGATAAAACTGCTACTTGATAACAATTTTAGTTAATAACTCTCGGTTTTAGATTATCGGGATTCATATTACCCGTAGGTAATTATTACACGGAATACTGATAATTTTAGAGAACTACATTCAACACATTGGTAATAAATGTCTCTAACTGGACATTATCTGACGCAATGTTGCTACTCAATTTCATGAGAATTCTAGCACTAATATGCAGATGAAATGGTTTAATTTATGTTGACACTACCATTAGTGAAATTAATAACTACTGTAGTTAGTATATAATGATAAGGATTTATTATAATACAATAGTAGTTTATTAGTGTTGGAAATTTCCAACAGAATCACGTTTTTTTAGTCATTATTCTTGCATATATATATATATATATATATATATATATATATATATATATATATATATATATATATATATATATATATATATATATATATATTATTAAATATGACCGAAAAAGTAAGATTAATAATTCTAACACGAATTTTCTCAATCTTTCGTACATTACGCTTCACTGTTGGAGGTAAATCAAAAATCACTTCTCCAAAATTCATTTTTATTTCTAGTCTGACGCGACACGGGCGCGTTTCGTAAAACTTATTACATTTTCAAAGACTTCACAAATACACAACTGATTAGAACGTATCTCTGATTTTATATCTACATTTGAGTGAGGTGGGAAGGGTGATGTGGCATTAACACAAGACAGAACAGGAGGGGATATTAATAGGGTATTAAAAGTATCAACACAAGACAGAACAGAAACAATGGGTATTGAATAGAAGTGTTTGTAGAAAGCCTATTGGTCCATATTTCTTGATGCTTCTATATTGGAGCGGAGTCTTGAGGTGGGTAGAATATAGTTGTGCAATAATTGGCTGTTGATTGCTGGTGTTGACTTCTTGATGTGTAGTGCCTCGCAAACGTCAAGCCGCCTGCTATCGCTGTATCTATCGATGATTTCTGTGTTGTTTACTAGGATTTCTCTGGCGATGGTTTGGTTATGGGAAGAGATTATATGTTCCTTAATGGAGCCCTGTTGCTTATGCATCGTTAAACGCCTAGAAAGAGATGTTGTTGTCTTGCCTATATACTGGGTTTTTTGGAGCTTACAGTCCCCAAGTGGGCATTTGAAGGCATAGACGACATTAGTCTCTTTTAAAGCGTTCTGTTTTGTGTCTGGAGAGTTTCTCATGAGTAGGCTGGCCGTTTTTCTGGTTTTATAGTAAATCGTCTGATTTTTGTCTGTAGGGATAACGTTTCTATTAACAATATCTTTCAGGACCCTTTCCTCCGTTTTATGAGCTGTGGAAAAGAAGTTCCTGTAAAATAGTCTAATAGGGGGTATAGGTGTTGTGTTAGTTGTCTCTTCGGAGGTTGCATGGCTTTTCACTTTCCTTCTTATGATGTCTTCGATGAAACCATTGGAGAAGCCGTTATTGACTAGGACCTGCCTTACCCTACAGAGTTCTTCGTCGACTTGCTTCCATTCTGAGCTGTGGCTGAGAGCACGGTCGACGTATGCGTTAACAACACTCCTCTTGTACCTGTCAGGGCAGTCGCTGTTGGCATTTAGGCACATTCCTATGTTTGTTTCCTTAGTGTAGACTGCAGTGTGGAAACCTCCGCCCTTTTCCATGACTGTTACATCTAGAAAAGGCAGCTTCCCATCCTTTTCCGTCTCGTAAGTGAAACGCAGCACGGAACTCTGCTCAAATGCCTCCTTCAGCTTCTGCAGATGTCTGACATCAGGTACCTGTGTAAAAATGTCGTCAACATACCTGCAGTATATGGCCGGTTTCAAGTTCATGTCGACTAAGACTTTTTGCTCGATGGTACCCATGTAGAAGTTTGCAAACAGGACACCTAGGGGAGAACCCATGGCGACCCCATCTACTTGCTTATACATGTGCCCATCCGGGCTCAAGAAGGGTGCCTCTTTAGTACAAGCTTGGAGTAGTTTCCTCAGAATACTTTCTGGCATGTCAAGAGGAGTACAGGCTGGATCACGATACACTCTGTCGGCTATCATTCCGATTGTCTCGTCCACAGGTACGTTGGTAAACAGCGATTCTACGTCCAACGAGGCTCTTATCCCTGTGGCCCGTGTGCCCCGCAGTAAGTCCACAAATTCCTTTGGAGACTTCAGGCTGAAGGCGCAAGGAACATAAGGAGTCAGCAGGCCGTTGAGTCGCTTTGCCAGTCTGTACGTGGGTGTGGGTATCTGGCTAATGATTGGCCGAAGTGGGTTTCCAGGCTTGTGCGTCTTGACATTTCCATACGCATATCCAGGTTTATATTCCCCCAATGATCTTTGGCAGGTGGAGTCCGGATTTCTTGGCGTTTACAGTTTCGATCAGTTTGTTGACCTTTGCTTTTAATTCGGCTGTAGTGTCCTTCGTTACCCTTTGGAACTTAGTTTGGTCAGAGAGTATGATGTTCATTTTCGCCAGATATTCGTCTTTTTTAAGAATGACATATATTGGCGACTTGTCACCTCTCCTGACAACTATCTCCTTGTTCTCACGAAGGCTTTTAGCTGCCGCTTTAAGCTCGGGGGACAGTATGGTGCTTCTGTAGTTGCCTCGATTCTTTCCTCCTTCTGCAATAAGTTCTGCTTGTAAGGTATCTTTGGTAGTGACCTTCTTTTGTGTCTCGAGGTCGAATATGTCGTCCAACAGAATTTCCAACTCTACTTTCCGGGCCATTTCACTCGGTCTGGACATAACATGACAGTTTATGCCCAGATTTAGGAGAGTGACTTGGTCCTCAGTGAGGTTAATTCCTGCAAGGTTCAGGAAGCCATCTCTTGGTCGTGGAATTGCCATAGGTCCTCCATATAATGTTATTAGTTTCTTGATAATCCTTGTTTCAGTGCTGAGGTGATGTTGGTCTGTGAGGATGTCGAGGTGTTGTTCAATGCGGGTACGGATACTATGGTCGATGTTGCTATTTCTCCACTCGTTTGTAGCATGAAGTAGTTGCGTTTTGTTGTCTTTGATTTCATTCTCTGCCTTGTATATCTGATCACGAATCAGATCCTGGCGATATTTTATCGTGAAGGCTTGATTCCTTGCTGCTGGGTCGTGCACTTTAATATTAGTATATTTTGGTAGCAGTCTTTCCTGTAGACATATATTATTAAATATGACCGAAAAAGTAAGATTAATAATTCTAACACGAATTTTCTCAATCTTTCGTACATTACGCTTCACTGTTGGAGGTAAATCAAAAATCACTTCTCCAAAATTCATTTATTTCATTCAAATTCGAAACTGTAAACGCCAAGAAATCCGGACTCCACCTGCCAAAGATCATTGGGGAATATAAACCTGGATATGCGTATGGAAATGTCAAGACGCACAAGCCTGGAAACCCACTTCGGCCAATCATTAGCCAGATACCCACACCCACGTACAGACTGGCAAAGCGACTCAACGGCCTGCTGACTCCTTATGTTCCTTGCGCCTTCAGCCTGAAGTCTCCAAAGGAATTTGTGGACTTACTGCGGGGCACACGGGCCACAGGGATAAGAGCCTCGTTGGACGTAGAATCGCTGTTTACCAACGTACCTGTGGACGAGACAATCGGAATGATAGCCGACAGAGTGTATCGTGATCCAGCCTGTACTCCTCTTGACATGCCAGAAAGTATTCTGAGGAAACTACTCCAAGCTTGTACTAAAGAGGCACCCTTCTTGAGCCCAGATGGGCACATGTATAAGCAAGTAGATGGGGTCGCCATGGGTTCTCCCCTAGGTGTCCTGTTTGCAAACTTCTACATGGGTACCATCGAGCAAAAAGTCTTAGTCGACATGAACTTGAAACCGGCCATATACTGCAGGTATGTTGACGACATTTTTACACAGGTACCTGATGTCAGACATCTGCAGAAGCTGAAGGAGGCATTTGAGCAGAGTTCCGTGCTGCGTTTCACTTACGAGACGGAAAAGGATGGGACGCTGCCTTTTCTAGATGTAACAGTCATGGAAAAGGGCGGAGGTTTCCACACTGCAGTCTACACTAAGGAAACAAACATAGGAATGTGCCTAAATGCCAACAGCGACTGCCCTGACAGGTACAAGAGGAGTGTTGTTAACGCATACGTCGACCGTGCTCTCAGCCACAGCTCAGAATGGAAGCAAGTCGACGAAGAACTCTGTAGGGTAAGGCAGGTCCTAGTCAATAACGGCTTCTCCAATGGTTTCATCGAAGACATCATAAGAAGGAAAGTGAAAAGCCATGCAACCTCCGAAGAGACAACTAACACAACACCTATACCCCCTATTAGACTATTTTACAGGAACTTCTTTTCCACAGCTCATAAAACGGAGGAAAGGGTCCTGAAAGATATTGTTAATAGAAACGTTATCCCTACAGACAAAAATCAGACGATTTACTATAAAACCAGAAAAAACGGCCAGCCTACTCATGAGAAACTCTCCAGACACAAAACAGAACGCTTTAAAAGAGACTAATGTCGTCTATGCCTTCAAATGCCCACTTGGGGACTGTAAGCTCCAAAAAACCCAGTATATAGGCAAGACAACAACATCTCTTTCTAGGCGTTTAACGATGCATAAGCAACAGGGCTCCATTAAGGAACATATAATCTCTTCCCATAACCAAACCATCGCCAGAGAAATCCTAGTAAACAACACAGAAATCATCGATAGATACAGCGATAGCAGGCGGCTTGACGTTTGCGAGGCACTACACATCAAGAAGTCAACACCAGCAATCAACAGCCAATTATTGCACAACTATATTCTACCCACCTCAAGACTCCGCTCCAATATAGAAGCATCAAGAAATATGGACCAATAGGCTTTCTACAAACACTTCTATTCAATACCCATTGTTTCTGTTCTGTCTTGTGTTGATACTTTTAATACCCTATTAATATCCCCTCCTGTTCTGTCTTGTGTTAATGCCACATCACCCTTCCCACCTCACTCAAATGTAGATATAAAATCAGAGATACGTTCTAATCAGTTGTGTATTTGTGAAGTCTTTGAAAATGTAATAAGTTTTACGAAACGCGCCCGTGTCGCGTCAGACTAGAAATAAAAATGAATTTTGGAGAAGTGATTTTTGATTTACCTCCAACAGTGAAGCGTAATGTACGAAAGATTGAGAAAATTCGTGTTAGAATTATTAATCTTACTTTTTCGGTCATATTTAATAATATATGTCTACAGGAAAGACTGCTACCAAAATATACTAATATATATATATATATATATATATATATATATATATATATATATATATATATATATATATATATATATATATATATATATATATATATATATATATGTCGTACCTAGTAGCCAGAACGCACTTATCAGCCTACTATGCAAGGCCTGATTTGCCTAATAAGCCAAGTTTTCCTGAATTAATAAATTTTCTCAATTTTTTTTCTTATGAAATGATAAAGCTACCCATTTCATTATGTATGAGGTCAATTTTTTTCTTATTTTAGTTAAAATTAACGTAGATATATGAACGAACCTAACCAACCCTACCTAACCTAACCTAACCTATCTTTATAGGTTAGGTTAGGTTAGGTAGCCGAAAATGTTAGGTTAGGTTAGGTTAGGTAGGTTAGGTAGTCGAACAAGCATTAGTTCATGAAAACTTGGCTTATTAGGCAAATCGGGCCTTGCATAGTAGGCTGAGAAGTGTGTTCTGGCTACTAGGTACGACATATATATATATATATATATATATATATATATATATATATATATATATATGTCGTACCTAGTAGCCAGAACTCACTTCTCAGCCTACTATGCGAGGCCCGATTTGCCTAATAAGCCAAGTTTTACTGAATTAATATATTTTCTCTAATTTTTTTCTTATGAAATGATAAAGCTACCCATTTCATTATGTATGAGGTCAATTTTTTTTTATTGGAGTTAAAATTAACGTAGATATATGACCGAACCTAACCAACCCTACCTAACCTAACCTAACCTATCTTTATAGGTTAGGTTAGGTTAGGTAGCCGAAAACTTTAGGTTAGGTTAGGTTAGGTAGGTTAGGTTGTCGAAAAAACATTAATTCATGAAAACTAGGCTTATTAGGCAAATCGGGCTATGCATAGTAGGCTGAGAAGTGAGTTCTGGCTACTAGGTACGACATATATATATATATATATATATATATATATATATATATATATATATATATATGCCCAGTGTCCAGCAGAGAGCCAAGCTCATTGAAACAACAAGAGACCCTAGAGCAGTGAGCTTCCTTTTCCAGCGCCTCAGTGTGGCGATCCAGAGGGAGAGTTCCCGCTGCATCCTCAGCTCCTGACCGGCGTCGGAGGAGTTCTATGATATCTACAGCCTCTAGGGAACCACCTACTTTGCTCTCCTCTTAATGTTCATATTTTGTTACCCTTTAGTCGTGTAACTGTGTAACCTTGCAAATAAAATATATATTGATGAAAAACGGTGGTCAGAGAAGAAGCAGATACTCTTTTGTATGTGGAGTCAAACGACAAGTTTTTCACTGAATGACTTTTATACCTATTGGAAAATATGTAAGAAATTATGAAGGAAATATATATTTACTTCCTAGTTTGTTTGAACTATTTAATTTAATTACCTAATAATATAATTTAACATACGTAATTATTTCATTAAATAACGTAATTATTAGTTACTGTAATTATTTAATCAATTTTATATTTATTTATTTCGATTATTTAAATAATTTAGTTTAGTAGTTAAGAATTTAATTTAATTACTTACATAATTTAATAGTATATTTATTTAAATTAAACTAACCCAAACTTAATATTAGTAAGGAATTTGCTGATCTAATCTTGATAAAATAGATATGGAAGTTATTTGGAAAGACATAACATAAAGTTCATAACAGAGGTGCGGATTCCGTGCTGGTGCCGCATACTCTGGTACAGATCTAATGTAGGAAGAACAAAGTGTCTTGAAAGAAACAGATTAAATTTGTAAATACCATTCATATCTGCCAGCTTCCCATATGACTCCGATGTTATCCAACTTCCGAGTAATTCTGGTGTTAGTGCTGATGGTGTGTTCACCCCTAAAAGGGGACTGACAGCTGAGTGGACAATGTTCGGGATTTGTAGTCCTAAGGTTCCGGGTTTGATCCCCGGTGGAAGCGGAAACAAATAGGCAGAGTTTCTTTAAACCTGTTATTCACCTAGCAGTAAATAGGTACCTGGGAGTTAGACAGCTGCTACGGGCTGCTTCCTGGGGATGTGTTACATAAAAGGAGGCCTGGTCGAGGTCCGGGCCGCGGGGACACTAAGCCCCGAAATCATCTCAAGATAACCCCGAGTCTGTCAGTGTTTCTGAGTCTTATAATTACCTTACACTTCTTTTGTTTAACTCTTATAGCCACCTGTGTGCTCACTCCTGGTGAATGTGAAGGTCTTCCAGCAGCACCTGGCACCCCATAGTGGTCACTTAATGTTCTCTCTGCATATATTGTCATGATTGAGGAAGTTAACCCAAGTAGGTCATTTACATAGATTTGGGGCAGCAATCGAACCCTGAGGGCCCGCTTGGCTCACCTCTACAGTCTGACCCTGAGGGCCCGCTTGGCTCACCTCTACAGTCTGACCCTGAGGGCCCGCTTGGCTCACCTCTACAGTCTGACCCTGAGGGCCCGCTTGGCTCACCTCTACAGTCTGACCCTGAGGGCCCGCTTGGCTCACCTCTACAGTCTGACCCCTGAGGGCCCGCTTGGCTCACCTCTACAGTCTGACCCCTGAGGGCCCGCTTGGCTCACCTCTACAGTCTGACCCTGAGGGCCCGCTTGGCTCACCTCTACAGTCTGACCCTGAGGGCCCGCTTGGCTCACCTCTACAGTCTGACCCTGAGGGCCCGCTTGGCTCCTCTACAGTCTGACCCTGAGGGCCCGCTTGGCTCCTCTACAGTCTAACCCTGAGGGGCCCCGCTTGGCTCACCTCTACAGTCTGACCCTGAGGGCCCGCTTGGCTCACCTCTACAGTCTGACCCCTGAGGGCCCGCTAGGCTCACCTCTACAGTCTGACCCTGAGGGCCCGCTTGGCTCACCTCTACAGTCTGACCCTGAGGGCCCGCTTGGCTCACCTCTACAGTCTGACCCTGAGGGCCCGCTTGGCTCACCTCTACAGTCTGACCCTGAGGGCCCGCTTGGCTCACCTCTACAGTCTGACCCTGAGGGCCCGCTTGGCTCACCTCTACAGTCTGACCCTGAGGGCCCGCTTGGCTCACCTCTACAGTCTGACCCTGAGGGCCCGCTTGGCTCACCTCTACAGTCTGACCCTGAGGGCCCGCTTGGCTCACCTCTACAGTCTGACCCTGAGGGCCCGCTTGGCTCACCTCTACAGTCTGACCCTGAGGGGCCCGCTTGGCTCACCTCTACAGTCTGACCCTAAGGGCCCGCTTGGCTCACCTCTACAGTCTGACCCTGAGGGCCCGCTTGGCTCACCTCTACAGTCTGACCCTGAGGGCCCGCTTGGCTCCTCTACCGTCTGACCCTGAGGGCCCGCTTGTATCACCTCTACAGTCTGACCCTGAGGGCCCGCTTGGCTCCTCTACCGTCTGACCCTGAGGGCCCGCTTGGCTCCTCTACCGTCTGACCCTGAGGGCCCGCTTGGCTCACCTCTACAGTCTGACCCTGAGGGCCCGCTTGGCTCCTCTACCGTCTGACCCTGAGGGCCCGTTTGGCTCACCTCTACAGTCTGGCCCTGAGGGCCCACTTGGCTCATCTCTACAGTCTGGCCCTGAGGGCCCGTTTGGCTCACCTCTACAGTCTAACCCCTGAGGGGGCCTGTTTGGCTCACCTCTACAATCTGACAGTTTCTCTGACTGAAACTGTTCCTTGTCAGTTTCAGTTAACCCAGTTCCGTGTCATTCCAGTAGTCCATCTTTCCTTGCCTGTTATTCACTGATCTTGCATAATGGACAATTTCAAATGCCTTCTGGCAGTCATAGAGAGTGTAGTCTACCCTGCCTTATATTTCTCTAGGTATCGTGGTGATGCTATTAAGTGCATCAGGAATGTCTTTTACCTAACTAATGCCAGCTTATAACTCCGTTACCTAACTAATGCCCGCTTATAACTCCGTTACCTAACTAATACCCACTTACAGCTCTGTTACCTAACTAATACCTGCTTACAGCTCTGTTACCTAACTAATACCCGCTTACAGCTCTGTTACCTAACTACTACCCGCTTACATCTCCGTTACCTAACTAATACCCGCTTATAACTCTGTTACCTAACTAATACCCGCTTACAGCTCTGTTACCTAACTAATACCCGCTTACAGCTCCGTTACCTAACTAATACCCGCTTACAGCTCTGTTACCTAACTAATACCCGCTTACAGCTCTGTTACCTAACTAATACCCGCTTACAGCTCCGTTACCTAACTAATACCCGCTTACAGCTCCGTTACCTAACTAATACCTGCTTACAGCTCTGTTACCTAACTAATACCCGCTTACAGCTCTGTTACCTAACTAATACCCGCTTACAGCTCCGTTACAAATTTCGTCCTTTTTAGAAAGGAATTTTTTTTCTAGACATTTCTAGAAAGTGTTCCACAATTTTCTTCTTGATTACTTTTTCCAAAGGATTACTTCTTGATTACTTTTTGAGAGGAATTATGTTAGTTATCCCAGCCGGTAGTTTGTTTTTCTTGAATGTCTCCTGCCTTGATTATTGACACCACAGTTGGCTTGTACAGATCCCGGGATGTACCCCACATAAGAGTGCTTGCGGGTGATGGGCTTTGGCTCTTTGGTCCCGCCTCTCAGCTGTCAAACAAGGGGTGTAAAAGTGCAGGAGACTTTTGGACTATCTTCTTGAGGTTATCTTGAGATGATTTCGGGGCTTTTTTAGTGTCCCTGCGGCCCTGTCCTCGACCAGGCCTCCACCCCCAGAAAGCAGCCCGTGACAGCTGACTAACACCCAGGTACCTATTTTACTGCTAGGTAACAGGGGCATAGGGTGAAAGAAACTCTGCCCAATGTTTCTCGCCGGCGGCTGGGATCGAACCCAGGACCACAGGATCACAAGCCCAGCGTGCTGTCCGCTCGGCCGACCGGCTCCCATGTCATATTTACATTTGAAATTGTGTGTGAAAATCACGAAGAAATTAAACCTTGGTGAATAATGTGACACTGTTGACTACGGAAGGAAGAAAAGAAGCGGGAAGTTCCTTAAGTACTTTCGTATATGAAGATGTATTGATTAATACAAAAGTACTTAAGGAACTTCCTGTTTCATTTCTTCCTTCGACAATGTCACATTTGTGTTGGCGCCCGTCCCTACCAGCTCACTACTTGGTGCACTTCATCTGTTAACGACTCCGTTACCACCCGTGTTCAGTAGTGGGTGTGTTCCATACCTACAATGTGAATTTCTCTGAGAAATTTATATGTGGTAATCATGTCTCTTATTGATAATCTTTTATCTGTCAATGACGTGATGTTAATTTGATGTAGCTTTCCCTCCTAACTCATACTTCTCAGTTCTAAGACAAGTCTGATGTCATACATCTGAACTTTCTCTAACTTCGCCTTGTGTTTGACGAGATATGGACTCCACGATGGAGCTGCATACTCCAGGACTGGTCTGACATATGTGGGATACAAGATTATGAATGATTCATTGCATCAATTTCTAAATGGAGTTCTTATGTTGGCCATCCTAAGAACTCCCTATAGAAATGTTTGTAAGGAATTATTCAGAGCCTCGTATATCGCATTTGTTATATGTCAGGTAAACAATGAAGTATGCGCTGGGTATGTGTATTTACTATTTGTGTCTGCAGAATCGAGCTATTAGCTCTTGGACTCCGCCTTTCTAACTAATCTACTTTCCTCTATTATATCTATAACATATTTATTCTGTAACACACACACACACACACAAGCAAACTCTATTCATAATTTTAAAATTAGGTATGATAGGGAAATGGGACAGGAGTCATTGCTGTAAACAACCGATGGCTGGAAAGGCGGGATCCAAGAGTCAATGCTCGATCCTGCAAGCACAAATAGGTAAGTACAAATAGGGGACTACACACACACACACACACACACACACACACACACACACACACACACACACACACACACACACACACACACACACACACAGTTGAGGTCAGACAGCTGAGGTCAGCTGAGGTTGTTGAGGTTGCTGAGGCAGTTGAGGTCAGACAGCCGCGGAGGTCAGAAGGGTTTGGGAAGCTCTTGCGTAGCTAGTGAATTGGGGGGAATAATCAGTGTATATGCATATATGAGTGATTGAATAACTAGTAAGCTCACTCAAACCACAAGAAAGTGAAGAAAAACAGTAGAAACAGCACCACTGAAAATAAGTGTTGAGTACATCGTGGTATTGTGAAATTGTGGAGCCGGAGTGACCTCACCAGCTGTGACACGGGATGCAGCGACCTCACATCTGGACCAGCCGTGTGGAGTACTTTCTCGCCTGTTTGTGCTGCAGATTGTGCAAGGTATTGAGGAGCGCCTTTTTGGCTAGGTTGTTACTGCAATGACAAGATCAGGAAGGGGTTCAAGGTCAATCACCAGCAGGGATGAGGAGGAGGACAGATTTATAGACAAATTAATTGGGAAATTTGTAGAGAGAAGGAGCGATTGGATGGAGGATCTGATCCAAGGGATTAAAAGTGAGTTATTTCAGCAAATACAGGATGCGGTAGAGAGGCAGAAACAAGATCTTATGCTCTATACTCAGAAAGAGATTAAGAAGGGAAGAGAGGACTGGGAGAGGGAATGTGCTCGGATCACAAACGCATTAGGAAGGATTAACAGCATGGCTAAGGACAGAGGATTAGTGGGGGATGGGTTAGTGACTGCGGTTGGGATGGAGAATCCCCAGGGGACAGGCTACCAGCATGACAATGAATTACTGAGGAGACAGTCTATTATAATACATGGATTATTCGAATCTAGAGCACCAACAAGACAAGAGAGAATAGAGACAGAAAAATATGAATTGCATGAGATATTGAGGGGTATTGGTGCAGGAATGGCAGAATACGAGGTGGATATCAGCCGCCGGGTTGGACCTTACAATTGTACCAAGAATAGACCTGTTCTGGTGCAATTCTCCAATGAGGAGGCTGTGGAGTACATAATGAGAAACAAGCATTTACTCAGAGGAAGTGAAACCCATTACAATGTGTTTATAGAGAGGTTTATGACGAAAGATGAGCAAATAGCCCACAAGAATAGGTGGCATGCACGACACCGAACTAGCCTCTCAGATAGTCTCACCTCCCAGGTCACATCCCAGGTCACATCCCAGGTCACCTCCCAGGCCACCTCCCAGGTCGCATCCTCCCCAACTCAGCCCTCCTATACCTCCCCCCTGCCTCAGCCCCCCAAAACCCCCCTGCTTCATCGCCCCAAAACCCCCCTGTCCCTTCCACATTTGCACCTCCCCCAACGATTCCCCCTGCCCCTGCTACATCACACCTGTCAACGACCCTAGTGGGTCAAGCCATGCCCTCCCCAAACCCACTTTCCCATCCCCCCCTCCCCTACTACCCCTTCCTACTCCCCTGCCCCTTCTACCTCATTGCCTTCAATTCCATCTACTCCATCCCAGCTTCCACTGCACCCCTCTTACACTCACCCCCAAACCCCACCCAACCCTCACCCCTCCTATGCACCTCCAGCCCACATTTAACCCCCCTCACCTTGTGGCCCCCCTTACACCTTCCCCCATCTCCCTCTTCCCTTCTTCTACCCCAAAACCCCCACCTACCCCCAATTCCCCCCTAACTAATACACCCTCTCTTCCACTCCCAGCACCCATGCTCCATTCTCATCTCAGCCCTCTGCCCTCAGTATCCCTCTCCCCCCCCCCCCAACCTCTTAACCTCTATCTGACTCTCAGTCTCACTCTATTTCTCAACCCCGCTATGCTTTTCAGACCCCTAACTTTCAGACCCATTATGCCCTTCCTACCCCCCTAGATGCCCAGACCCCATTCGCCTACCAGGCACTCCCAGGCACCCCCTAGCACCCCCCCCATTCACCCCCACAGCCCCCACTCGCCCCCCAGACACCCCCCAGTTCCCCCCAGACCCCCGGTGAAAGGGGGAACTCTGACACCTGAGTTTCCAAGAAGAGTCTTAAGGTTTGGTACACCAATGCTGATGGGGTAGCCAATAAAGCAGAAGAGATAAAAGAAAGAGTTAGTGAGGCAGACTCAGACATAGTGGCAATAGTGGAAACTAAAATAAATGGTATGATCTCGGATGCAATCTTTCCAGAGGGGTACCAGGTGATAAGAAAAGAAAGGACACAGAGACAGGGAGGAGGAGTGGCACTCCTAATAAAGCTGAAATGGAAGTTTGATGAGCTGGAAAATCCGGGTACCAATGAAAGCACGAGCTTCATACATGGAACTCTGACAGTGGATGGGAAGAAGATTGTAATATTGATACTCTACAATCCCCCACCAAACAGTAGAAGGCCCAGGCAGGAGTACGAGGACAGCAACAAGACATGTATAGATGAACTGCAGAGGGCAGCAACTATAGCGCATAGAATGAGAGCGAAGCTGCTGGTCATGGGGGACCTAAATCACGGAGAGATAGATTGGGAAACAAGGAATCCCCATGGCGGGGAGGAGACCTGGGGAGCGAAGCTGGTAGACGTTATTGACAGGAATTTCCTAACACAGCATGTGAAGGAAGACACTAGGGAAAGAGGAGGGGATACGCCCAGCCTATTAGATCTCATTTTCACCTAGAATGTAGAAGACATCGAGCAGTTGGAACATGAAATACCACTAGGAGCCAGTGACCATTGTGTCCTAGTCTTTGACTACATGATGGAGCTTAAAATTGTGACCAAAGGACAAGAGATCCGGGAAAGGAGACTTGATTACAGAAAAGGGGACTACAGAAGGATAAGGGACTACCTGGGAGAAGTGCAGTGGGAGGAAGAACTTAGAGGAAAAACAGTGCAAGGTATGATGAACCAAGTCATATTGAAATGCAAGGAGGCTGAAGAGAGATTTATTCCAACAATAAAGGAAAAAAGCAGGAGGGAATATAATAACCCATGGTTTAATAGACAGTGTCAGAAAGCAAAGGTGAGAAGCAGGAGGGAGTGGAGGAAGTACAGAAGACAAAGGACAGAGGACAACAGGATTAGATGTAACAGAGCTAGGAATGATTACATTAACATAAGACGAGTGTCGGAAAGAAATTATGAGAATGATATTGCAGTCAAAGCGAAAAAGCAACCTATATTATTACATAGCCATATAAGAAGGAAGATGTCGGTAAATGACCAAGTGACAAGACTGAGGAAAACAGAAGGGGCATATACAGAAAGCGACAAGGAAATCTGCGAGGTACTGAATGCAAAATTCCATGGAATGTTCACAACCGAGCCTGAGCAGCTCCCATTGTTAGAAGCGATTACCCTAGATGAAAGACTATCAGATATAGAGGTGACAGCAGAGGAGGTAATGAAACAGTTGACAACACTGGATGCAAATAAAGCTGTTGGACCAGACAAAGTATCACCGTGGATACTTAAAGAGGCAGCGCAGGCTCTCAGCGTGCCTCTGGCAATGATCTTTAATGAGTCACTTATGTCGGGAGAATTGCCCAGTTGCTGGAAGGAGGCAAATGTCGTACCGATTTTCAAAAAAGGTGATAGGGAGGAGGCACTTAACTACAGACCCGTATCACTGACAAGCATCCCCTGCAAAATACTTGAAAGAATAATTAGGCTAAGAAATGTTGAGCACCTGGAGAGCATTGGGTTTGTAAACAAGCACCAACATGGGTTCTGGACAGGGAAATCATGCCTAACAAACCTTTTCGAATTCTATGATAAAGTAACAAGGATAAGGCAGGACAGAGAAGGCTGGGCAGACTGCATATTTCTTGACTGCCAAAAGGCCTTTGATACAGTACCGCACATGAGACTGCTATACAAACTTGAGAGGCAGGCAGGAGTAAGCGGAAAGAAAGGCCCTAGTATGGGTGAAGAACTACCTAACAGGAAGGAGCCAGAGGGTAATGGTAAGGGGCGAGAAGTCGGACTGGCGAACAGTAACAAGTGGAGTACCTCAAGGATCGGTGCTGGGACCAATCCTCTTTCTAATTTACGTAAATGATATGTTTACAGGAGTGGAGTCATACATGTCAATGTTTGCGGATGACGCAAAATTAATGAGAAGAGTTGTGACAGACGAGGATTGTAGGATCATCCAAGAGGACTTAAACAGATTGCAGAGATGGTCAAGGAAATGGCTACTGGAGTTTAACACCAGTAAATGTAAAGTTATGGAAATGGGATCAGGTGATAGGAGACCAAAGGGACAGTACACAATGAAGGGGAACAGCCTACCTGTAACGATTTGAGAAAGAGACCTGGGAGTGGATGTGACACCTAATCTAACTCTTGAGGCACATATAAATAGGATAACGACAGCAGCGTACTCTACACTGGCGAAAATTAGAACTTCATTCAGAAACCTAAATGAGGAGGATTTTAGGGCGCTTTACACTGCCTATGTGAGACCAGTCTTAGAGTATGCCGCGCCATCATGGAGCCCCCACCTGAAGAAACACATAAAGAAACTGGAGAAGGTTCAGAGGTTTGCGACGAGGCTTGTCCCAGAGTTACGAGGGATGGGATATAAAGAGCGTCTGCAGGAACTGAACCTTACGACACTAGAGAAAAGAAGGGAGAGAGGAGATATGATAGGGACATATAAAATACTCAGAGGAATTGACAAAGTGGAAATAGATGAAATGTTCACACGTAATAATAACAGAACGAGGGGACATGGGTGGAAACTGGAAACTCAGATGAGTCGCAGAGATGTTAGGAAGTTTTCTTTTAGCGTGAGAGTAGTGGAAAAATGGAATGCACTTGGGGAACAGATTGTGGAAGCAAATACTATTCATACTTTTAAAACTAGGTATGATAGGGAAATGGGACAAGAGTCATTGCTGTAAACAACCGATAGCTGGAAAGGATCTGTTCACCTATTTACTGCTAGGTGAACAGATGCATCATGATGAAAGAAACTCTACCCATTTGCTACTGCATCGACCAGGAATCGAACCCGGGATATTAGGGCTATAATCACCAAGCGCTGTCCAATCAGCCACGAGGCCCCTAAAGATGAATACCTTTTAGACCGTCAAAAGAAGAAGCGACACATTCTAGTTAATAATGTTAACAACTTTGCCTTCAGGGAGACTCGAACTCCCGACCTCTGGTTTACTAGACCAGCGCTCTGCCCACTGAGCTATGAAGGCTCTCCGAGGTTGTGTGTGTGTGTGTGTGTGTGTGTGTGTGTGTGTGTGTGTGTATGTGTGTGTGTGTGTGTGTGTGTGTGTGTGTGTGTATAAGTGTGTGCGTGTGTGTGTGTGTGTGTGTGTGTGTGTGTGTGTGTGTGTGTGTGTGTGTGTGTGTGTGTGTGTGTGTGTGTGTGTGTGTGTGTGTGTGTGTGTGTGTGTGTGTGTGTGTGTGTGTGTGTGTGTGTGTGTGTGTGTGTATAAGTGTGTGCGTGTGTGTGTGTGGGTGTTTTACGGCCTGCTTAAGCCAGTAACTGAGTTCTATCTGCATAATATGTGCCTTATAGCCTCTTCTTCTATGATTCTACTCCACGTCAATGGTAAATTGTCAAGAATGGGCGTTAACAAATAACAGTGCAAAGAATAAGGGTGGGCGGGGGGGGGATAAACAATACGCAATTACACCTTCACCAATATATTATCTATCGAAGTATAACTGCAGATATGTACACTGTGTCGCTTTCACCAACGACACTCAATATATCTACAGTGTTCTCCCAATCCCGGTGAGTCCATTATCTTCAAGTATACGTCGTCCACGCTCAATGGTAGTCACCGGCGAGTTAACCTTCCTCAACATGGGCCAGTCCACCCCACACCCGCTCTCCTCTAACACCCTGACAGAGAGCTTCAGCAACACGCTGAGAGGGCCACACCCGCTCTCCTCTAACACCCTGACAGAGAGCTTCAGCAACACGCTGAGAGGGCCACACCCGCTCTCCTCTAACACCCTGACAGAGAGCTTCAGCAACACGCTGAGAGGGCCACACCCGCTCTCCACTAACACCCTGACAGAGAGCTTCAGCAACACGCTGAGAGGGCCACACCCGCTCTCCTCTAACACCCTGACAGAGAGCTTCACCAACACGCTGAGAGGGTCACACCCGCTCTCCTCTAACACCCTGACAGAGAGCTTCAGCAACACGCTGAGAGGGTCACACCCGCTCTCCTCTAACACCCTGACAGAGAGCTTCAGCAACACGCTGAGAGGGCCACACCCGCTCTCCTCTAACACCCTGACAGAGAGCTTCAGCAACACGCTGAGAGGGCCACACCCGCTCTCCTCTAACACCCTGACAGAGAGCTTCAGCAACACGCTGAGAGGGCCACACCCGCTCTCCTCTAACACCCTGACAGAGAGCTTCAGCAACACGCTGAGAGGGCCAAACCCGCTCTCCTCTAACACCCTGACAGAGAGCTTCAGCAACACGCTAAGAGGGCCACACCCGCTCTCCACTAACACCCTGACAGAGAGCTTCAGCAACACGCTGAGAGGGTCACACCCGCTCTCCACTAACACCCTGACAGAGAGCTTCAGCAACACGCTGAGAGGGCCACACCCGCTCTCCTCTAACACCCTGACAGAGAGCTTCAGCAACACGCTGAGAGGGCCACACCCGCTCTCCTCTAACACCCTGACAGAGAGCTTCAACAACACGCTGAGAGGGCCAAACCCGCTCTCCTCTAACACCCTGACAGAGAGCTTCAGCAACACGCTGAGAGGGCCACACCCGCTCTCCTGTAACACCCTGACAGAGAGCTTCAGCAACACGCTGAGAGGGCCACACCCGCTCTCCTCTAACACCCTGACAGAGAGCTTCAGCAACACGCTGAGAGGGTCACACCCGCTCTCCTCTAACACCCTGACAGAGAGCTTCAGCAACACGCTGAGAGGGTCACACCCGCTCTCCTCTAACACCCTGACAGAGAGCTTCAGCAACACGCTGAGAGGGCCACACCCGCTCTCCTCTAACACCCTGACAGAGAGCTTCAGCAACACGCTGAGAGGGCCACACCCGCTCTCCTCTAACACCCTGACAGAGAGCTTCAGCAACACGCTGAGAGGGCCACACCCGCTCTCCTCTAACACCCTGACAGAGAGCTTCAGCAACACGCTGAGAGGGCCACACCCGCTCTCCTCTAACACCCTGACAGAGAGCTTCAGCAACACGCTGAGAGGGCCACACCCGCTCTCCTCTAACACCCTGACAGAGAGCTTCAGCAACACGCTGAGAGGGCCACACCCGCTCTCCTCTAACACCCTGACAGAGAGCTTCAGCAACACGCTGAGAGGGCCACACCCGCTCTCCACTAACACCCTGACAGAGAGCTTCAGCAACACGCTGAGAGGGTCACACCCGCTCTCCACTAACACCCTGACAGAGAGCTTCAGCAACACGCTGAGAGGGCCACACCCGCTCTCCTCTAACACCCTGACAGAGAGCTTCAGCAACACGCTGAGAGGGTCACACCCGCTCTCCTCTAACACCCTGACAGAGAGCTTCAGCAACACGCTGAGAGGGCCACACCCGCTCTCCTCTAACACCCTGACAGAGAGCTTCAGCAACACGCTGAGAGGGCCACACCCGCTCTCCTCTAACACCCTGACAGAGAGCTTCAGCAACACGCTGAGAGGGTCACACCCGCTCTCCTCTAACACCCTGACAGAGAGCTTCAGCAACACGCTGAGAGGGCCAAACCCGCTCTCCTCTAACACCCTGACAGAGAGCTTCAGCAACACGCTAAGAGGGCCACACCCGCTCTCCACTAACACCCTGACAGAGAGCTTCAGCAACACGCTGAGAGGGTCACACCCGCTCTCCACTAACACCCTGACAGAGAGCTTCAGCAACACGCTGAGAGGGCCACACCCGCTCTCCTCTAACACCCTGACAGAGAGCTTCAGCAACACGCTGAGAGGGCCACACCCGCTCTCCTCTAACACCCTGACAGAGAGCTTCAGCAACACGCTGAGAGGGCCAAACCCGCTCTCCTCTAACACCCTGACAGAGAGCTTCAGCAACACGCTGAGAGGGCCACACCCGCTCTCCTGTAACACCCTGACAGAGAGCTTCAGCAACACGCTGAGAGGGCCACACCCGCTCTCCACTAACACCCTGACAGAGAGCTTCAGCAACACGCTGAGAGGGCCACACCCGCTCTCCTGTAACACCCTGACAGAGAGCTTCAGCAACACGCTGAGAGGGCCACACCCGCTCTCCACTAACACCCTGACAGAGAGCTTCAGCAACACGCTGAGAGGGCCACACCCGCTCTCCTGTAACACCCTGACAGAGAGCTTCAGCAACACCCTGAGAGGGCCACACCCGCTCTCCACTAACACCCTGACAGAGAGCTTCAGCAACACGCTGAGAGGGCCACACCCGCTCTCCTGTAACACCCTGACAGAGAGCTTCAGCAACACGCTGAGAGGGCCACATCCGCTCTCCTGTAACACCCTGACAGAGAGCTTCAGCAACACGCTGAGAGGGCCACACCCGCTCTCCTCTAACACCCTGACAGAGAGCTTCAGCAACACGCTGAGAGGGCCACACCCGCTCTCCTCTAACACCCTGACAGAGAGCTTCAGTAACACGCTGAGAGGGCCACACCCGCTCTCCTCTAACACCCTGACAGAGAGCTTCAGCAACACGCTGAGAGGGCCACACCCGCTCTCCTCTAACACCCTGACAGAGAGCTTCAGCAACACGCTGAGAGGGCCACACCCGCTCTCCTCTAACACCCTGACAGAGAGCTTCAGCAACACGCTGAGAGGGGTCACAAGTAAGCACTTCCAAGGGGTCTCTTAACACCCTACATTGCGTACAGGGCGGTCTCTTAGGTAAATTACAAGCACTCCAGTGTCCATTGTTGGTCGACCGACGGTAGCGGGAGTGTGGCTGCCGAGGTCGGCTGTTGCTCTGTCAGGGAGTGGTTGGGGACGCTGTCCGCCTGTACGCAAGTAACAGTTCCCTAGTTATCCCCTGGACTTTTCCTTTATTGTACTTGTTTTATCACCTGACCCCGTATTGTTATAAATTAACGAGTTCTGTAATTTCTTTTCACTTGAGAATGAACCATGGAGATTCGAAACGTCGTGCGATTTTGTAATTAGTGTAATATATTCTTCAGCTATTCAATTATATTCTTCACCTAAAAACAACGTGACTTTTGGTGAACTCTTCTTCCAGCTGAACCCTGATGCAGGAGCATTAGTAAGAGGGATAGAAGCCCTAAATCAGAAAATAGTATATACGGAATATGCTGTCATATTCAATGAGACATACATAAAAGAAAACCTGCTGCCAGTATACACCAATATATATATATATATATATATATATATATATATATATATATATATATATATATATATATATATGTCGTACCTAGTAGCCAGAACGCACTTCTCAGCCTACTATGCAAGGCCCGATTTGCCTAATAAGCGAAGTTTTCCTGAATTAATATATTTTCTCAAATTTTTTTCTTATGAAATGATAAAGCTACCCATTTCATTATGTATGAGGTCAATTTTTTTTATTGGATTTAAAATTTACGTAGATATATGACCGAACCTAACCAACCCTACCTAACCTAACCTATCTTTAAAGGTTAGGTTAGGTTAGGTAGCCGAAAAAGTTAGGTTAGGTTAGGTTAGGTAGGTTAGGTGGTCGAAAAACAATTAATTCATGAAAACTTGGCTTATTAGGCAAATCGGGCCTTGCATAGTAGGCCGAGTACGACGTTCTGGCTACTAGGTACGACATATATATATATATATATATATATATATATATATATATATATATATATATATATATATATATATATATATATATATATATATATATATATATATATATATATATATATATATGTCGTACCTAGTAGCCAGAACGCACTTCTCAGCCTACTATGCAAGGCCCAATTTGCCTAATAAGCCAAGTTTTCATGAATTAATATATTTTCTCAAATTTTTTTCTTATGAAATGATAAAGCTACCCATTTCATTATGTATGAGGTCAATTTTTTTTTATTGGAGTTAAAATTAACGTAGATATATGCCTCCTTCAGCTCCTGCAGATGTCTGACATCAGGTACCTGTGCAGGAGCTGAAGGAGGCATTTGAGCAGAGTTCCGTGCTGCGTTTCACTTACGAGATGGAAAAGGATGGGAAGCTGCCCTTTCTAGATGTAACAGTCATGGAAAAGAGTGGAGGTTTCCACACTGCAGTCTACACTAAGGAAACGAACATAGGAATGTGCCTAAATGCCAACAGCGACTGCCCAGACAGGTACAAGAGGAGTGTTGTTAACGCATATGTCGACCGTGCTCTCAGCCACAGCTCAGAATGGAAGCAAGTCGACGAAGAACTCTGTAAGGTAAGGCAGGTCCTAGTCAACAACGGCTTCTCCAATGGTTTCGTCGAAGACATCATAAGAAGGAAAGTGAAACGCCATGCAACCACTGAAGAGACAACTAACAGAACACCTATACCCCCTATTAGACTATTTTACAGGAACTTCTTTTCCACAGCTCATAAAACGGAGGAAAGGGTCCTGAAAGATATTGTTAATAGAAACGTTATCCCTACAGACAAAAATCAGAGGATACAACTGACGATTTACTATAAAACCAGAAAAACGGCCAGCCTACTCATGAGAAACTCTCCAGACACAAAGCAGAACGCTTTAAAAGAGACCAACGTCGTCTATGCCTTCAAATGCCCACTTGGGGACTGTAAGCTCCAAAAAACCCAGTATATAGGCAAGACAACAACATCTCTTTCTAGGCGTTTAACGATGCATAAGCAACAGGGCTCCATTAAGGAACATATAATCTCTTCCCACAACCAAACCATCGCCAGAGAAATTCTAGTAAACAACACAGAAATCATTGATAGATACAGCGATAGCAGACGGCTTGACGTTTGCGAGGCACTGCACATTAAGAAGTCAACACCAGCAATCAACAGCCAATTAATGCACAACTATATTCTACCCACCTCAAGACTCCGCTCCAATATAGAAGCATCAAGAAATATGGACCAATAGGCTTTCTACAATCACTTCCATTTCAATACCCATTGTTTCGTGTTCTGTCTTGTGTTGATGAAATTAATACCCTATTAAATACCACCTCACCCCATCCACCTCACTCAAATGTAGATATAAACAAATCGGAGATATGTAAGTTCTATTCAGTTGTGTATGTGTAAAGTCTTTGAAAATGTAATAAGTTTTACGAAACGCGCTCAAGTGTCGCGTCAGACTAGAAATAAAAATGAATTTTGGAGAATTGATTTTTGAATTACCTCCAACAGTGAAAAGAAATGTACGAAAGATTGAGAAAATTCGTGTTAGAATTATTAATCATACTTTTTCGGTCATATTTAATAATATTTGTCTACAGGAAAGACTGCTACCAAAATATACTAATTATATATATATATATATATATATATATATATATATATATATATATATATATATATATATATATATATATATATATATATATATATATATATATATATATATATATATATATATATATATATATATATATGTCGTACCTAGTAGCCAGAACTCACTTCTCAGCCTACTATTCAAGGCCCGATTGCCTAATAAGCCAAGTTTTCCTGAATTAATATATTTACTATAATTTTTTTCTTATGAAATGATAAAGCAACCCTTTTCTCTATGTATGAGGTCAATTTTTTTTTATTGGAGTTAAAATTAACGTAGATATATGACCGAACCTAACCAACCCTACCTAACCTAACCTAACCTATATTTATAGGTAAGGTTAGGTTAGGTAGCCAAAAAAAGCTAGGTTAGGTTAGGTTAGGTAGACGAAAAAACATTAATTCATGAAAACTTGGCTTATTAGGCAAATCGGGCCTTGAATAGTAGGCTGAGAAGTGCGTTCTGGCTATTAGGTACGACTATATATATATATATATATATATATATATATATATATATATATATATATATATGTCGTACCTAGTAGCCAGAACTCACTTCTCAGCCTACTATTCAAGGCCCGATTTGCCTAATAAGCCAAGTTTTCCTGAATTAATATATTTACTATAATTTTTTTCTTATGAAATGATAAAGCTACCCTTTTCTCTATGTATGAGGTCAATGTTTTTTTATTGGAGTTAAAATTAACGTAGATATATGACCGAACCTAACCAACCCTACCTAACCTAACCTAACCTATATTTATAGGTAAGGTTAGGTTAGGTAGCCAAAAAAAGCTAGGTTAGGTTAGGTTAGGTAGGTTAGGTAGACGAAAAAACATTAATTCATGAAAACTTGGCTTATTAGGCAAATCGGGCCTTGAATAGTAGGCTGAGAAGTGCGTTCTGGCTATTAGGTACGACATATATATATATATATATATATATATATAAATATATATATATATATATATATATACATATATATATATATATATATATATATATATATATATATATATATATATATATATGTCGTACCTAGTAGCCAGAACGCACTTCTCAGCCTACTATGCAAGGCTAAATTTGCCTGATAAGCCAAGTTTTCATGAAATAATTGTTTTTCGAGTACCTAACCTACCTAACCTAACCTTACCTAACTTTTTCGGCTACCTATCCTAACCTAACCTATAGATATAGGTTAGGTTAGGTGGGGGCCTCGTAGCCTGGTGGATAGCGCGCAGGACTCGTAATTCTGTGGCGCGGGTTCGATTCCCGCACGAGGCAGAAACAAATGGGCAAAGTATTTACGTTACTTTCACGTATTCAAACACATTCCTTCCAAAGTTCATGAACAGTAACGATTCAACAAATATTATTCATATACAATTTATTTATAAATTTGGTAACTCCATAACCCACACATCTAGCATCACACTAGATTTGATTTTGCTTATTAGATTCTTGGTGTTTAGGCAAGATAAGATCTGTGTTTATGACAGAGTAATCAGAAGCCGTCGTAGCCCAGCTGTGGGGGCGTCCTCCGCGGCCTCTCGGTCCAGAGTTCCACCCAAGGACAGACGCGTCTTCTTTTACTGTTCAAATAATAAATATTATTTCCTTGTTTCCTTTATTATTATGATGTGAGTATTAATTTGGAAAGAATATAGTAAATGACCAATTTTATCAGACAATCTGAAGAGAGAATTGGAGATCAAATCAATATGGATGAGACTGTGGAACATTAGTATGTCTGGGACACTGTATTGCCTAGATGTTACGGTAATGACACCATCGTTGGAGTGTGGAGTGGCGATGTCAGCCCCATCTATGGGTCTGCCCTCGAACTCCTCTAGTAGTGGGCGCTATGTAGGCAACACCATCTGTTGGTGGTGGCGTGGTGTCAGCGAATAGCTCCAGTTTCCTGCCCCAGTCAGAAGAGAGGTCGACGTGGAGGACCTCTGGTGGGTGGCGTATCAAGATCAGCACCATTTAGGTTGTGGCTACAAGGCATGATATCAAGTCCTCGGCGAATGAGTGTTATCCCATTGTTACCCAGTGTTCAGTACATATGGCTCTTTTTTTTTCAGCGATATTCCTGCGCGGGCCCTAAGCCTCTGGCTGGCCCACTAAGTGTTGCTTGTTTCTGTTTTACTTGGGCGGAGTATGAGTATTTATGACTCGTAAGGTCGCTTCAGTAGGATTTTGCCATATGTGTTTAACAACTTCTTCTGCTCTGTTGAATCTAAGTTGAATTCTTAATTGGTTTGTAACTGTGCACTGTGTTAGATAATGTTCCAGTGGTCTGTCGGACATTTCTCCACGGTGCTGACATTTCCTCTCATTTTCCGGAACCTGTAAGCCTATTTCCCATGCACATGGGTATCCAAGCCTGATGCGATGTAAGTGTACTTCTGTTGCTCTACTGCTCCCTTTCATCAAACTAAGTGGTTCGCAGTTGGTTGAATTCTTGTACCAACCCACAGATCCTGATGTTGCAACTGCTGTGTTATGGTCACTGTACATCTTTTGCATTGCTCTGTTTCTAATTAATCTGTAATAGACTCTGTGGTATGTAAATGTCTACATTTCTTCTCTTAGTTGCAAGTTTTGCAGCTTCGTCTGCAATGTCATTTCCTATTATTCCCACATGACTTGGCACCCAGTTGATAAGTACCCGTCGGCCTTGTCGTTTGAGTGTTTGCATTAATGATATGACATTTGTGATCAGATGTATGTTATCACATATGTGTTCTTGTTGCAAGGTTTCAATGGCGGTTCTCGAATCTGTATGGATGATAACATGTTGTCGGTGTTCAGCAAGAGCATGTTCCAAAGCCTTTTGAATGGCTAGCATCTCTGTTTGTAAAGTCGAACACCCATTTGAGAGTCTCCAACTATTTACAGAGTTTCCTGCTTTAACTGCAGCTCCGGTTTCTTGTCCGTGCTGGTCTACTGATCCATCTGTGAAGTATGTGAAGCTGTCGGATGCCAAGTTTGCTTCTACATGCATCTGTGCAATGTTACATAGCAGATGAGGATTTGTCTGGTTCTTTTTTCTTTCAATAACCATAATCTTAAAATCTGCTGGCAGAGATTCCCAAGGGGCTTGCATAACAAAGTCTGCATGTATGTCGTCGACACCCCTCTCAGTGACTGTGTTTGTTACATCGAATGTATTGGTGTTTATCGCACAATGGGTCCACCTGTTGCTATTGGAGGCTCTTCTGTCCAGAGTTAGTGCTCCAGTGATTATATCTTTAAGTGAACTGATTCCAGGTCTAGTCAGTATCTTGGTCAATCTGGCTAATGACGTTTTTATGTCCATAGAGGTGACCTAAGGAGGCGATTGAGCTGTGGCGGGCAGTTTAGCTTGGGGCAGTCCACGAACCCTTAGCAAGGTCTTGCAAGAAGACTAAATAGCCGCTGTCGAACCGAGCAGTGCGTGTTGGCTGCTGGTATATTCAGTGTTTGCGAAGATCGGCGTACCCGGGATTGGCTAATAAGGATTAAGGATGACAGTGATGAGTCTATTTGTGAAAAGCTGCTAGCAGGCTGCTAGAGGCTTCTACCAGGGTGTTTGCTACCCCTGTATATGATTGTTTGGGACCCCAGTCAGCGTGTTGCTAAAACCCTCTGCCAGTGAGTATCTGGAGAGCTAAGTAGGAGAGTAGACACATTGTGATACTGTGTGGATGGACTGCCCCATGTAGAAGGTAAACTCGCCAGTATAAACTTTATCATTCAGTGTACCCGAGTACACTGAATGATAAAGAATGTACACCATTTAATCTACCTCATTTTCTTTTAGTGTTACTTTAGTATTCAACTATAGTGTACTTATAATATTATAGTAAGTAAGCTATTTGTTATATAGATTTATTAATTGCTTTTTAATTTTTATCGGTCAACTATTGTTATTAATTATTCTAGTTCATTTTTACTTTTCTTAAGTTCCCATTAAATTTTAATACTCTTATGCTTAGGTTATATATTAATTTAGATTTATATTCTACTTTTTCTTTGTAACCCATTGCTCCATTGTGCTCTTGGCCTAAGCAACTTACCTCATTTTTTGATTGATGGATTTATAGATAGAGCACAAGCTCTATAGCACAAATACCATAGTTGAGATATGGATAGATAAGAGTAATAGAGTGTCACCAGGGCAGGGCGAGGTACATGGTATCTGATCTTAGAAAGAATGCCAACAGTTTTTGAAACTTTTTTTTTATATATTTAGAATGTGTCCCTGGACATTCAGCTTGTGGTCAATGAGAATGCCAAGGAATTTGCCATTTACTTTGTTACAAATTTGGGTATTGTTAATCCTGAGATTTATTTGATTTGAGGATTTATTGCCAAACAAAATATATAAAGTTTTGTTAATGTTGAGGGTGAGTTTGTTGGCAGTTAGCCAAAGATGGACTTTATTTAGCTCGGTATTCACTGTGACATTTAGAGCACGGGAGTCAGGACTAGAGTAAATGAAGGTCGTGTCGTCAGCAAATAGAGTTGGTTTGAGGTGTTGGGAGGCATTTGAAAGGTCATTAATGTAGATGAGAGTAGTGTAAAGTGCGACTACGACCGTCCCAAACCCGAGGAGAACCTCAGGGATTGAACTCGGCCATAGTCAAAAGTGGTGTGGGAGTCCGTAGAATGGGACGGGTTGCGTCGTGGGGGACGGGTAGCATCGCAGGGGGGGGGGGTAAAATGGGGACGTTGAGGGTCGCAGAGGGTAAAATATGTGTCATGTAGGTAAGAGGGGAGGGGAAGATAAGTATGTGGGCATGTGTATATCATCTCAAAGGTTTCCCCGGATGTTATGACGCGTGGCGTCCGGCCAGGCGTCGCTTGAGAGGCTCATGTTGGGTATGGCTGTAAGCTAAGTGGATGGTATGTGGTCATGTAGGGAGGAGGAGGAGTATGTAGGTTATGTTGTGAAGGGAGGGGGGAGCCCCAATACCTGAGAGGATATCAATGACGTCCATTAGTTCTCCCCCTACATGGGCAGGAAGTGTTGAGGGGAGCGTGAGAGACCAGGGTCTTAAGATTGGAGGGGAGAAGGAGGGGAAAGGGAGGTAACAGCTGGCAGTGGGTTTGTGTGTGAAAGTAGTCATTATTTTTTCTTAAAGAATGACAGTTTTATGTACCCTCCCTGCTTCCAGAGCGCTAAGGATATGTGTGGGCTATACCTACCACATAGCTATGAGGAGTGACACCAAATGTCCACATGGGTTACCTCTTCAAAGGCTGAGGCCTAACTGTTGCGAATGTCATCATCAACCTCTAACATAGTCAGTCATCCCCCCCCCTCCTCCATTCACATAGCAGGACATACCACATACCAACACCACCACCACACTGCTGGGAGTGACAGCAATATGGCATACCATACTCTCTCCTGACACAGCTCACACCGTCACATAGCATTGAGTGTGGCAATGTTCTTCCTCAAAGGTGAGCCATGAGCGCAACATACAAATTCCAAAATGCAGTCCTGGGAATTTGACACACATTGATTAACAAGTTATCTGATTATTTATACAGCTTCTCTCTCTCTCTCTCTCTCTCTCTCTCTACATTATATGCGGGGTTACATAGTGTGTCAAGAACTACCTACGTGATGCTAAACAGTCCAATCTCACACAAGGCAGTCATATGGGCAGTAAAGGCTTGCAGAGACGCATAAAGGAGTCCAGGACTGAACCCCAACAATTCATTTTTAGCTAAGCAAGTTACAATCATGACGAGCTAGTTACAAAATTAAATACAAGTCATCACATCATCACAGAGACGCAATCTCTACCTACAAACTGTTCTTGTTAACTGTGATCACAACATCTGCTGGCCCAAATAAATATCATTGAAATGTATGCGTGTCTCCATCACCTCTTCTTCCTACACCCATTACTGCTGTGCAGACCTTGTAATAAACATCGGCGTTATCATAGCAAGACAATGTCACAGAATGTTCAAGACTCCTGAATGAATGAAACAGCAATCCGTCTCGTTAAGGTCTAACCTTCGTGGCGGTTTGAGGCGTTGTGAGATGGACGAGGTAGTGGGATGGCCTTACCCTCTCCCCATCCACCCCCACCAAACCAATACCCCACTCCCACCCCCCTTCCAAGCCCAAACCATCAAGCATCACTACACCCTTCCCAGACCGGATGTTCTGTGCAAAGCCTTTAGTATTATTTCTGATCATATGTGTAACCTTGTATCGCAATGTGACCAACATGGTATCATCATTCTTTGCTCAAATAGCATTTTTTAAGAATATCCAGTCATAAGCTGGTCTTCAATCTTATTATTATAACAAATCATAATTTGTTGTAAACACAACTGCATGGGATATACATAGCAGTCAGTGGTTTCTCTCTCTCTCTCCAGATCATTCAATAGTTGGGGAAAGTAACATCAATTCCTTTCTCCTGCCGCCGCTGTTCACGTATCTTTTTTCATTTCACTTAGACTGACAGCGCACCAGAGGATGGACAACTAATGTCAATTTTCGAGCCCCCATCACTCTCACCCTTATAACCTTGTAAGGTAACACGACCAACATGATGACATCGTTCTTTGCCCAAATATCATTAATGTAACGTGACCAATATGGTAACTTTGTTCTTTGCCCAAATATCATTAATGTAACGTGACCAATATGGTAACTTCGTTCTTTGCCCAAATATCATTAATGTAACGTGACCAATATGGTAACTTCGTTCTTTGCCCAAATATCATTTTAAGAGTAACGAGCAACTTTCTGTCCGATGTCTGAATAATGAAATGTAAACCATGTTTAGCCATTACATCCAAACACAATAAAAGGTTACCACAAGCTTGTTTAGTTCTTGTATCACATAACGTAACGTAACGTTTATTCAACAACTGGTAGACATAACATAATGTAGCTTCATATTCACTGTGGTAAAACAAACATACACATCACGGTCAGTCCTCGCTATACCTCAAACGCGTCGTTCATTCTCACTCCCTTAGGTGAGCAATGTTCCACACATACAAATTCCAAGCAAAGTAAACATATATAAGACAATGTGGAAAAACATAGTCTTGATACTATTATTAAATTGTTCATTATCCCCGAGTTCAAGGCTGCATCATCCCTACATCATCCAAATGTAAACACCAATCGATGAGAATAAGACCGGATGAGTCGATAGTGAAATAGCTCTGGGCTATGTCTATTTTCAGTTCTTGTAACACAGTCAATGTAGCGTAATGGGGAAAACAGACTTTCTACTGCATACATAAATAGCATTTGAAAATGTATGCAAGTCTAGACAATCTCCTATAGCCCTTACATTCTAAACACAAATAAAATATTAGCACACGCTTGCATCGCATTATATCATCATTAAGTAACGTGGAAAACTTCTTTCTGTCTTATGATCAAATATCATTTTTTAATAAATAACCTCAGCTTGGTCTTATGCCATTAGGACTGTATTACACTGTGCGCAACAGTAGACTTGTAATATCATAGCAAGACAATGTCGCAGAATGTTCAACGTTCAATGCTGAAGATGTGAGCGAGACACTTAGTAACGTAACGTAGAGATCAACTTTCTGGCTATTGTCCGAATATCATTATTGAAATGTGAACCCCATTTAGCCAAACACAATATCTCCATTACATCTCATACCATATAAATATTACGGTCGGCAAGTTTTAGCCCTCTGTAACACAATGTAACGTAACGTAACGTAACGCAAATCAACATTTTGCAGTCCAAAATGTCATTTTGAAATGAAAAGTGAGGCTTAGTCCATCTCCATTACATCTCTTACCATATAAATATTAGTGTCTACCAGTTTTAGCCTCTGTAACACATTGTAACGTAACGTGGAAAATCAACTTTGTCGTATGACCAAATAACATTATTGAAAATGTCAACCATGTTTAGCCATTACATCCAAACACAAAGAAAAATAATACCGCTTTTCTTTGAGAAACTTATATGTGGAGATCATATCTCCAGAGTCCACACAATAAGCCACACATCACCCATCTTCTGTTTTCAAATCACAGCTCGCATCTAATTTAATGTTATTTTTTTTTTTGCAGAAACTATGTTTTGAGAATATACTCAATGTCAGCAATTACTATTCGTATCATCAAACTCCTTTCAGTCATCAAAACAAGCAGAGGTGCCGCATAAACCACTAAAGATTTGATGTATGCAATGTACATCATTTGGACAGTTCTGTCACCGACCCGCCTTAGCGAGATGACTGTGCGCAACAGTACCCTAGCACTCTTAATAATTTTATTCAAGCACTGGTAACGTAGCATAATGTAAGATTTTTTTTCACATTTCATATTGCATGTGTAGATTTAGTTTTAACAAAAAGTGAAACACGAGAGCATGAACTAATAGGGTTGAGACGGGAGGGAAGGCTTTGCGGAAGATAGAAGAGCTGAGGAGACATGTTCGCTACCTACATTACTATTATTTCTTGCAGAGCTGCAGACCTGTCCAGAAAAGCAGTCAGTCAGTCACTCAGTCAAACATTTTTATAGTTAAAAGTTTTTCATCTTAAAAAACGGACTAGTAGTCTTCATTTTTTTCTTCTATCAAATCAAATAGACACGAGGGCCACTACCTATTGTTGTTGTTGTTGTCTGTCTGTCTGTCTATCGCTTGACTAGGTTAAGGACCGCAATATCCCACACCATACATGCTACGGCCACTCACTAGTCAATAAACACAATTTTGTATCATTTCTCTACTAAATAGCACTCCGAATCATCTTTGCACATTTTAATTTTACATTGTCACGTGCACAGCCATCAAAGAGGAATCTCACTACTGCACGGATGTCGTGTGTGTGTGTGTGTGTGTGTGTGTGTGTGTGTGTGTGTGTGTGTGTGTGTGTGTGTGTGTGTGTATGTGTGTGTGTGTTAAATAAAAGGTTCTTACTTAGCTTATCATTTTCTTTGAGAAACTTATAAGTAGTGATCATATCTCCCGAGTTCACACAAATAACCCACACCAGCCCACTTCCATATTGAGAAAGAGAGAGAAGGCAAACATAGCGTGCAGCTAGTCAAAACTTAACATAACAGATATGATTTCACAGAGTTTTTATCATTTGCCAGTTTTTCAATGTTTTCTCTTCACTTGTGCTAAGTGAGTCAGACAAAATGTGACATGTCATTATTAGCCAGGCAATACGCTATTAGCTAGATAGTCAAAACATATAACAAGTATTATTTCACAGGAATTTTTTCTAGCAAATATGCTTCCTTTAAGCAGTTCAACACATCAAACACCAGCAGTCCGCGAAATTCCCTTTAGTCAATAATCATCCTTTACAGTATTTCTTGACTAAAATAGCACTCCAAAACATAAGTGGTCATTTTTATTCTCACTGTCGCACTATAGTCAATAATTTGTTTCCCAGAGTGACAAGTTATTGCCTAGTGACGAGATTTCACGGTGAGCATAGTTTAAGAGAGTTCACACTGTATTAATTACGGTCATGGATATCTTATGTTATGTTTATGAAGATCATTACTTCTTATTTTTAACATTTTTCTCGCCCCCAGCTTTTCAGCCTTCTCATATTCTTTTCAAATAAAGTTTGCTTACGGTTTTCCAGTAGATTGGCTTCACATTACATATATTAATCAATTTTCAAATTCAGTTCAGTTTCTTTTCATTATCACAGCTTTGTTGTGCCCCTGCCCGTATCTAGTTCAAGACCTCGTATTATCAATGTCATTAATACTGCCATCATCAACCATGTATTGGATGTCTCAGACATTCAGTTAACAACTTAGTAAGTGTTTAATGAACGTGAGAATCACTTCATGTGCGCTCATTTTAGTTTAGTTTAAAGTTTTCCATCTTGAATAAATACTACTATCACCAACTATGTATTGGATAGCTCAGGCATTCAGTTAACAACTCAGTAAGTGAAAATCACTTCATGTGAGCTCATTTTTAGTTTAGGATAAGGTTTTTCCATCGTGAAATACTATTATCATTAACCAGGTATTGGGTGCCTCTACCATTCAGTTTACAACTCAGTAACTGTTTACTGAACATTGTTATCCCTCCATGCGACCTCATTTTTTAGTTTAAAGTTTCTCCATCGTAAAAAATAAAATATTACTATCACAAACCATGTATTGGGTGGCTCAACCATTCAGTTTACAACTCAGTAACAGTTTACTGAACATAGACATCCCTCCATGTGACCTCATTTTTTAGTTTAAAGTTTCTCCATCGTAAATAAAAAATAAAATATTACTATCACAAACCTTGTATTGGCCAGCTCCGGCATTCAGTTTACAACTCAGTAAGTGTTTACTGAATGCAAAATCGCTACATGTGTGGTCATTTAGTTTAAAGTTTCTCAATCTTAAAATATTACTATCATCATCAACCATGCATTGGCTGGCTTAGTCTTTCAGTTTACAACTCAGTGAGTGTTAACTGAACGTGGAAATTATCACATGTGTGAGCATTTAGTTTTGTTTTAAGTTTCACAATCTTAAATTAAATACTATCATCAACCCCGTATTGGGCTCTCGGGCATTCAGTTATCCACTCGGTAAGTGTTTACTGAACGTCGAAATCATTTTCAGTGTGCCCATTTTTTACTTGAACCCGTCTCCACTCCAAACCAGTCAGGACCTAGGGTCCCGACTCGGACCGCAGGTCCGGTTTGGATTGGAGACGGGTAGAATGGTAGAGGCACCCAATACCTGGTTAATGATAATAGTATTTCACGATGGAAAAACCTTATCCTAAACTAAAAATGAGCTCACATGAAGTGATTTTCACTTACTGAGTTGTTAACTGAATGTCTGAGCTAACCAATACATAGTTGGTGATAGTAGTATTTATTCAAGATGGAAAACTTTAAACTAAACTAAAATGAGCGCCCATGAAGTGATTCTCACGTTCATTAACACTTACTAAGTTGTTAACTGAATGTCTCAGACATCCAATACGTGGTTGATGATGGCAGTATTAATGACATTGATAATACGAGGTCTTGAACTAGATACTGGCAGGGGCACAACAAAGCTGCGATAATGAAAAGAAACTGAACTGAATTTGAAAATTGATTAATATATGTAATGTGAAGCCAATCTACTGGAAAACAGTAAGCAAACTTTATTTGAAAAGAATATGAGAAGGCTGAAAAGCTGGGGGCGAGAAAAATGTTAAAAATAAGAAGTAATGATCTTCATAAACATAACATAACATATCCATGACCATAATTAATACAGTGTGAACTCTCTTAAACTATGCTCACCGTGAAATCTCGTCACTAGGCATAACTTGTCACTCTGCGAAACAAATTATTGACTATAGTGCGTCAGTGAGAATAAAAATGACCACTTATGTTTTGGAGTGCTATTTTAGTCAAGAAATACTGTAAAGGATGATTATTGACTAAAAGGAATTTTGCAGACTGCTGGTATTTGATGTGTTGAACTGCTTAAAGGAAGCATATTTGCTAGAAAAAATTCCTGTGAAATAATACTTGTTATATGTTTTGACTATCTAGCTAATAGCGTATTGCCTGGCTAATAATGACATGTCACATTTTGTCTGACTCACTTAGCACAAGTGAAGAGAAAACATTGAAAAACTGGCAAATGATAAAAACTCTGTGAAATCATATCTGTTATGTTAAGTTTTGACTAGCTGCAAGCTATGTTTGCTTTCTCTCTCTTTCTCAATATGGAAGTGGGCTGGTGTGGGTTATTTGTGTGAACTCGGGAGATATGATCACTACTTATAAGTTTCTCAAAGAAAATGATAAGCTAAGTAAGAACCTTTTATTTAACACACACACACATACACACACATACACACACACACACACACACACACACACACACACACACGACATCCGTGCAGTAGTGAGATTCCTCTTTGATGGCTGTGCACGTGACAATGTAAAATTAAAATGTGCAAAGATGATTCGGAGTGCTATTTAGTAGAGAAATGATACAAAATTGTGTTTATTGACTAGTGAGTGGCCGTAGCATGTATGGTGTGGGATATTGCGGTCCTTAACCTAGTCAAGCGATAGACAGACAGACAGACAACAACAACAACAATAGGTAGTGGCCCTCGTGTCTATTTGATTTGATAGAAGAAAAAAATGAAGACTACTAGTCCGTTTTTTAAGATGAAAAACTTTTAACTATAAAAATGTTTGACTGAGTGACTGACTGACTGCTTTTCTGGACAGGTCTGCAGCTCTGCAAGAAATAATAGTAATGTAGGTAGCGAACATGTCTCCTCAGCTCTTCTATCTTCCGCAAAGCCTTCCCTCCCGTCTCAACCCTATTAGTTCATGCTCTCGTGTTTCACTTTTTGTTAAAACTAAATCTACACATGCAATATGAAATGTGAAAAAAATCTTACATTATGCTACGTTACCAGTGCTTGAATAAAATTATTAAGAGTGCTAGGGTACTCTTGCGCACAGTCATCTCGCTAAGGCGGGTCGGTGACAGAACTGTCCAAATGATGTACATTGCATACATCAAATCTTTAGTGGTTTATGCGGCACCTCTTCTTGTTTTGATGACTGAAAGGAGTTTGATGATACGAATAGTAATTGCTGACATTGAGTATATTCTCAAAACATAGTTTCTGCAAAAAAAAAAAATAACATTAAATTAGATGCGAGCTGTGATTTGAAAACAGAAGATGGGTGATGTGTGGCTTATTGTGTGGACTCTGGAGATATGATCTCCACATATAAGTTTCTCAAAGAAAAGCGGTATTATTTTTCTTTGTGTTTGGATGTAATGGCTAAACATGGTTGACATTTTCAATAATGTTATTTGGTCATACGACAAAGTTGATTTTCCACGTTACGTTACAATGTGTTACAGAGGCTAAAACTGGTAGACACTAATATTTATATGGTAAGAGATGTAATGGAGATGGACTAAGCCTCACTTTTCATTTCAAAATGATATTTTCGACTGCAAAAATTTGATTTGGGTTACGTTACGTTACATTGTGTTACAGAGGGCTTAAACTGGTAGACACCAATATTTATATGGTAAGAGATGTAATGGAGATGGACTAAGCCTCACTTTTCGTTTCAAAATGACATTTTGGACTGCAAAATGTTGATTTGCGTTACGTTACGTTACGTTACATTGTGTTACAGAGGGCTAAAACTTGCCGACCGTAATATTTATATGGTATGAGATGTAATGGAGATATTGTGTTTGGCTAAATGGGGTTCACATTTCAATAATGATATTCGGACAATAGCCAGAAAGTTGATCTCTACGTTACGTTACTAAGTGTCTCGCTCACATCTTCAGCATTGAACGTTGAACATTCTGCGACATTGTCTTGCTATGATATTACAAGTCTACTGTTGCGCACAGTGTAATACAGTCCTAATGGCATAAGACCAAGCTGAGGTTATTTATTAAAAAATGATATTTGATCATAAGACAGAAAGAAGTTTTCCACGTTACTTAATGATGATATAATGCGATGCAAGCGTGTGCTAATATTTTATTTGTGTTTAGAATGTAAGGGCTATAGGAGATTGTCTAGACTTGCATACATTTTCAAATGCTATTTATGTATGCAGTAGAAAGTCTGTTTTCCCCATTACGCTACATTGACTGTGTTACAAGAACTGAAAATAGACATAGCCCAGAGCTATTTCACTATCGACTCATCCGGTCTTATTCTCATCGATTGGTGTTTACATTTGGATGATGTAGGGATGATGCAGCCTTGAACTCGGGGATAATGAACAATTTAATAATAGTATCAAGACTATGTTTTTCCACATTGTCTTATATATGTTTACTTTGCTTGGAATTTGTATGTGTGGAACATTGCTCACCTAAGGGAGTGAGAATGAACGACGCGTTTGAGGTATAGCGAGGACTGACCGTGATGTGTATGTTTGTTTTACCACAGTGAATATGAAGCTACATTATGTTATGTCTACCAGTTGTTGAATAAACGTTACGTTACGTTATGTGATACAAGAACTAAACAAGCTTGTGGTAACCTTTTATTGTGTTTGGATGTAATGGCTAAACATGGTTTACATTTCATTATTCAGACATCGGACAGAAAGTTGCTCGTTACTCTTAAAATGATATTTGGGCAAAGAACGAAGTTACCATATTGGTCACGTTACATTAATGATATTTGGGCAAAGAACGAAGTTACCATATTGGTCACGTTACATTAATGATATTTGGGCAAAGAACAAAGTTACCATATTGGTCACGTTACATTAATGATATTTGGGCAAAGAACGATGTCATCATGTTGGTCGTGTTACCTTACAAGGTTATAAGGGTGAGAGTGATGGGGGCTCGAAAATTGACATTAGTCGTCCATCCTCTGGTGCGCTGTCAGTCTAAGCGAAATGAAAAAAGACACGTGAACAGCGGCGGCAGGAGAAAGGAATTGATGTTACTTTCCCCAACTATTGAATGATCTGGAGAGAGAGAGAGAAACCACTGACTGCTATGTATATCCCATGCAGTTGTGTTTACAACAAATTATGATTTGTTATAATAATAAGATTGAAGACCAGCTTATGACTGGATATTCTTAAAAAATGCTATTTGAGCAAAGAATGATGATACCATGTTGGTCACATTGCGATACAAGGTTACACATATGATCAGAAATAATACTAAAGGCTTTGCACAGAACATCCGGTCTGGGAAGGGTGTAGTGATGCTTGATGGTTTGGGCTTGGAAGGGGGGTGGGAGTGGGGTATTGGTTTGGTGGGGGTGGATGGGGAGAGGGTAAGGCCATCCCACTACCTCGTCCATCTCACAACGCCTCAAACCGCCACGAAGGTTAGACCTTAACGAGACGGATTGCTGTTTCATTCATTCAGGAGTCTTGAACATTCTGTGACATTGTCTTGCTATGATAACGCCGATGTTTATTACAAGGTCTGCACAGCAGTAATGGGTGTAGGAAGAAGAGGTGATGGAGACGCGCATACATTTCAATGATATTTATTTGGGCCAGCAGATGTTGTGATCACAGTTAACAAGAACAATTTGTAGGTAGAGATTGCGTCTCTGTGATGATGTGATGACTTATATTTAATTTTGTAACTAGCTCGTCATGATTGTAACTTGCTTAGCTAAAAATGAATTGTTGGGGTTCAGTTTTGGACTCCTTTATGCGTCTCTGCAAGCCTTTACTGCCCATATGACTGCCTTGTGTGAGATTGGACTGTTTAGCATCACGTAGGTAGTTCTTGACACACTATGTAACCCCGCATATAATGTAGAGAGAGAGAGAGAGAGAGAGAGAGAGAAGCTGTATAAATAATCAGATAACTTGTTAATCAATGTGTGTCAAACTCCCAGGACTGCATTTTGGAATTTGTATGTTGCGCTCATGGCTCACCTTTGAGGAAGAACATTGCCACACTCAATGCTATGTGACGGTGTGAGCTGTGTCAGGAGAGAGTATGGTATGCCATATTGCTGTCACTCCCAGCAGTGTGGTGGTGGTGTTGGTATGTGGTATGTCCTGCTATGTGGATGGAGGGGGGGGGGTGATGACTGAATATGTTAGAGGTTGATGATGACATTCGCAACAGTTAGGCCTCAGCCTTTGAAGAGGTAACCCATGTGGACATTTGGTGTCACTCCTCATAGCTATGTGGTAGGTATAGCCCACATATCCTTAGCGCTCTGGAAGCCGGGAGGGTACATAAACTGTCATTCTTTAAGAAAAAATAATGACTACTTTCACACACAAGTAAGTAAGTAATTATCAAAAGAAGGCACCAAACCGGGAAGGCTATGAAGAACCTTCAAATACGCAAAATATTCAGAGGGCGCTAAATATCACCAAGGATACCAATACGAGAACAAAAACGCAAAAGGCGAACGATATTAGGACAATATCCAACTCTGGCCCCAGACATCACTCGGTACCCCTACTCAAATCTCTGAATATGTTAGACATTAAGTCTCTGCACATTCTCTCATGTGTATTATACATATATAAAACGCTAAACTATAATGCCAATCCTCATCTCAAAAGCTTCATAGAAGGTTGTAACAGAACCCATGAGCACCACACCAGAAGTAAATACAGTTTTGATATTCCTAGAGTACGACTTAATCAAACTAGAAATGCTCTACAAATCAAGGGGCCCAGAATGTGGAATGACCTTCCCGACCATGTTAAAGACTGTACCTCTCTCAACCAGTTTAAGTTAAAAACGAAGCTATACCTAATAAATTCCCTGTAACCTACCTTACCCTTCTATTGTCAACCAATGTCTGTTTTTCTTTAAAGAGCGCTGTTTGTCGACATAATTGTATTTGTGCTGCTTTTTCATCTATGTTTTCATTTCTTGTTTTCATCTACTCATTATGCTCAATTAGTATTAAGCTTGTCATTTAAGTTTATCATGCCCGAAACGCTTTGCGTAATAGTGGCTTTAGGCATTGTATGTACTAGCTCTACCTATAAGTCAACCAATCTTTGTAAAAATTTATTGTATGTATGTACCTTACCTAAATAAAATATTATTATTATTATTATTATTATTATATCAAAAGTATCCGAGTCACCAAGAATTCTAGCGAGGGACAGGTGACCGCGAGGGGTGGTCGGAAAGCAAGACACACGCTCGTCCTGGAAGTCAGGACATTCAAGAAGGACATGCACGACCGTAAGAGGGACAATGCAACTAGGACAATAAGGGGCAGGGCGGCGCTCCATCAAGTGACCATGGGTTAAGCGAGTATGGCCAATACGCAACCTCGCCAGAGCTGTTTCCCACCTCCGGTTACGGTGGAAGGAGGACGGCCACGAGGAAACACAACATTTAAGAGTACGTAGCTTGTTACCAGTAACAGACAACCAAGAAGCCTGCCAACGGGTAAGGACTGAGGAATGGATAAACGGGTAAAAGTCGGAATACGGAATGCCTTTACGAAAGAAGGGACAAGAGCGGACAGCTTCCTTCGCGGCAGCATCCGCACGCTCATTTAAAGACACACCAATATGGCTGGGAACCCAACAAAACTCAACCGACTTAAATTTACTGTGAACGAGAAACAGCCAATGCTGGATCTCGACAACTACTGGATGAACCGGATTAAAGGACCCGAGAGCCATGAGGGCACTACGAGAGTCAACAACTACAAAGGAAGACTGACAACGAGAAAGCAGGAGACGAAGAGCATAGAGAATAGCATAAAGTTCCGCTGTAAAGATGCTAGTCTCCGGAGGCAAGCGACACATATAAGTGCGATCAGGAAAAACAACAGAGTAGCCAACACCGTCCGCTGACTTAGACCCATCGGTGAAGACAGAAACGGAGCGGGAGTGAGAAGAAAAGTGCTCGAGGAAAAGGCATTTTAGAACCGTAGGAGGGGTAAAAGCTTTAGTGATACGGGTCAAGGATGTACAAAACCGCGGAAGAGGGACCCTCCACGGGGGCAAATAAGGAACAGCACGAGGAGAAACATCAGAAATACGAACGGAAAGAGAATCCTGTAGGCGAGATAACCGGACAGAAAGAGGGAGGTGGTGAAGAGGAACAGGAACCGCAGGAGGGGTAAAAGTTAAAGCACGACAGAGGCGAGAGGAAGGATGTTGCAAGGACCGCGCAAGATAGCGAAGACAGTAGCGATTACGGCGGTCCTGGAGAGACAGGAAGCCAGTATCAACATACAAGCTAAGGATGGGAGTCGAACGAAAGGCACCAGAACTGAGGCGCAACCCAGTATGGTGCAAAGCATCAAGACGGCCAAGAGTAGAAGGAGAAGCAGACGAGTAAGCAGGGCAACCATAATCGAGCTTAGACAGGACGAGAGAGGAATGTAAAGCAAGGAGAGTGCGCCTATCTGCCCCCCCCAAGAAGTATGGGACAAGACCCGAAGGAGGGTAAGGGCCTTAGAGCACTCAACACGGAGGTAAGAGATATGGGGAGACCAAGACAAACGAGTGTCAAGGAATAACCCCAAAAGCTTCGCGGAATCTTTGTATTCAAGGGGATGACCATAAAGTGACAAAGAGGGACGAAGAACAACCCGTTCCCGCATAAAAGTCATGGCACAAGTCTTAGAAGTAGAGAACTTGAAGCCATGATCTGTGGCCCAAGACGACACGGCATCAATTGCAAGTTGAAGCCGGCGTTGAAGGAGAGGCGAATCATCACCCTGACAACAAAGGGTAAGATCATCGACATAGAGAGCGGAGAAGACACCAGAAGGAAGAGAGGAAAGAAGACCATTGAGGGCAACCAGAAAAAGAGTAGTGCTCAGAACACCACCCTGGGGCACACCTTCGTATTGCTGAAAAGAGGGAGAGAGAGCGGTACCAAGGCGTACCCGAAAGGAACGACGAGAGAGGAAGCTGCAGAGAAAGAGAGGGAGATGACCATGAAGGCCAAAAGAATGAAGTTGAGATAGGATATGATAACGCCAAGTGGTGTCGTAAGCCTTTTCCAGGTCAAAAAGGACGGCAACAACGGAGGTCTTTGCAGCAAAAGCAGTACGAATATAGACCTCCAAGTTCACCAGGACATCTGTCGTGCTGCGGCACTTGCGGAAACCAAATTGAGAAGGGGAGAGGAGGTGATGGTGTTCCAGGAACCACATCAGACGAACGTTAACCATACGTTCAAAGAGTTTGCAGACACAACTTGTGAGAGCAATAGGGCGAAAGTCCTTAGGGGAAGTACCCAGAGACCCCGGTTTGCGAACAGGGAGGACAACGGCATCGAGCCAGTCCTCAGGGACTGACGACGACTCCCAGATCCGATTATACAGACTCAGTAAATACTGAGACGTGCTCGGAGGGAGATGGCGAAGCATCTCATAATGAATACCATCGGAGCCCGCCGCCGTAGAACCACAGAAGGCCAGGGCAGAACGAAGTTCAGAGAGAGAGAAGGGATCATTATAGGGAAGCTGAAGATGAGTGCAGAAATCTAAAGGACGAGACTCAAGGACAGGTTTACGAAGAAGGAAAGATTGGGGAAGATGAAGACCAGAGCTAACAGAAGAAAAGTGGGAACCCAGTTCGGAAGCGACCTGCAACGGGTCTGCCACAAGAGTATCATGGAGGTGAAGGACCGGTGAAACATCGGGAACGAACTTACCCGCTATCTTGCGGATACGCTTCTAGATCTGGGCCAGAGGGGTTTCGGACGTAATTGTTGAGACACAAGATGCCCAACATTCACGTTTAGCCGTACGGATGGCCCTACGGGCCACCGCACTCGCTTTCCGAAAGAAAAAAAAAGAATCGGACGTCTGCCTACGGCGGTGCCTCTTCCAGGCTGCACGCTTACAGCGGACAGCCCGAGCACAGTCCGCATTCCACCAGGGAACGCACTTCCGCGGACCCCGAGAGGAAGAGCGAGGAATAGAGTGGAGGGCAGCGTTGAAGACAGTGTCATGAAAAAGGAGGAGAGCACGACAGAGAGGCAGAAGGGAGAGGTCAGAGAGAGCAGCACTGAGGGTAAATAGGGTCCAGTCTGCCTTAGCAAACTGCCACCTAGGGAAAGAGAGGGAAGGGCGAAAAGAGAAAAAGGAAACAAGGATGGGGAAATGATCACTTCCATGGAGGTCATCAAGAACCTGCCACGTGAAATCTAAGTAAAGAGAAGAAGAGCAGAGAGAAAGATCAAGACAAGAAAGGGTGCGAGTCCGAGAGTCCAAATGAGTGGGCTTACCAGAATTCAGAAGAGACAGGGAAGAAGAGAGGAGAAACGGCTCAAGGAGGCGACCCCGGGTATTCGTCAGAACGTCACCCCAAAGGGAATGACGACAATTGAAGTCACCCAGCAGGAGCACAGGCTCCGGCAGGGAGTCTAGGAGGTGTTTCAAATCAGGAAGAGAGAGCGGGACACTCGGGGGGAGATAAATGGAACAAACTATGAACCATTTCCCCACAAAGATACGAGCAGCAGAACAATGGAGAGGCGAAGGAAAAAGTAAAGGAACAAAGGGAACATCAGCACGAATCAAGAGAGCAGAAGTATTAGAAGCCCCAGCAATGGCTGCGGGGGGGGGGGGGGGGGGGGGGGAAGAGAAAGTAATAGCAGCGAAAACGACCAGGACGAGCACCAAGCATTGGCTCCTGGAGACAGACACAAAGGGGCGAAAACTGCGAAATCAGAAGTTGGAGTTCGAGGAAATTGGCGTAATAACCTCGAACGTTCCATTGAAGAATGGACAACGACGAGAAGAGAAAGGACAAAACCAGAGAACAAGGAAGAAACCAAGGCGAAAGAGCAACAGAGCACGTTAAAGAATATCAGGGTCGGGATCAGGGTCAGCAAAGTCAGGGTTAGGGGGCATGGGTAAACTGAGCAAAGACGGAGGGAAGGAAACGGGAGAACAGATCAGAGGTGGGCGGGCGGGGTCCGGAGGAAGAGGAGGAGACAACGGAGAGGAGCAGTCAAGGACAGCAGCAGGAAGAGGGGAGTAGAAAGAGGGGAGCGCACCCCAGCAAGAGCAGCAACCGAAAGGGAAGCAGGAGCCAAAGAAACCTCCATAGCAGGAACAGGGGCGCAATCACTGAAACGGGAGGGGAAGGAGCAACAGAACCAGACGTAGGAGCTGAGGAAGAAAGCGAAGCCTTCTTACCCGCCGGGGAAGAGGAAGGAGAGGAGCCAGGCTTACGCTTCTGACTTAAAGAGACCGGTGTCCCAGCAACCACGTACCGGGCAACGGATTCCAGTGTCTCAACAGGAGAAGCCGAACGAGAGCACACACGACGGCCGCTAGGAGAGCGATGGACATCCGCCCGCACCGACAGGCGGTGGGGAGAGCCGATAGATGGAGGAAGAGGATGGGAAGGAGGATCGGAGGGGGACGAGGAAGAAGACACAGGAGACACGACAGACCGGGTAGAAGGAAGGGGAACCCCGGACAGAGGACCAGGAGGAGGATCCTTCGGGAGAGAACCCAAAGGAACAGAGGAGGGGGCAGTGGGCGCATCAGGGTCCAAGGCCCGGAAACGGTTGTGAGTCTGAGGAAGGCGGGAAGGACGAGGAGAGGAAGAGCGCAACACGCGAGCATAAGAGATATGAGCATAAGGCAGGAGCCGGTGAACCTGGCATCTCGCCTCAGGAAAAGATAAACGCTCCCGGTGCTTCAAGTTGAGGACGGCTGCCTCAAGCTTGTAATGGACACACGCACGGGAGAAGGTAGGATGGGCCTCACCGCAGTTGAGGCAACGAGCCTGGGGAGAAGTGCACTCCGACTTAGAGTGACCTTCGCCACCACACAAAGGACAGAGAGAGACAATCCCGGAGCAGCGGAGGGCACCATTCCCAAACCTCCAGCACTTGTTGCAGAGCCGAGGAGAAGGAATGTACTCCTGGACAGAGCACCTGGCACCAGCAAGAATGACAGAGGGTGGAAGGGTCCTACCATCAAAGGTAATCTTCACAACCCGGAGGAGTTGACGGCGACTACCACGAGGGGGACGAGTAAACGTGTCCACATGGAGAATAGAATGGCCCTGGGCAGCAAGGATATGTCGAATATCGTCATGGCAGTCGCGCAGGTCCTGAACACCGGTCGCAACATGGGGCGGGAGCAAAATAGTGCCAACACTGGCCTTCAACTGAGCGTTCTTCGAGACCCGAACAGGGGTCTCGCCAAGGCAGGATAAGGCAGCCAAGCGGGAAGCAGCATCCTGAGAAGGAGCAGCAACGACACATGTACCGAGACGAGTGGGATTGAAAGTAATGGAGGCATCCACGGAATCAACGAGATGTCGATGGAGGGAGAAATCGTCAGGAGGCGAAGAATCAAGAGGGAGGAGATCAAAATATTTTGCCCACAAAGCGGGACCAAACAAGGCTTGATAGGTAGCAGAACTAGAAGGAATCGAGCGAGGGCGGCCGTGACGAGGACGGCGGTGAGAACCCCCAGAGAGAGAGGGGTTAAAAGGCGCAGTAGTTACAACTAGAGAAGGAGCCTCGCCAGGGGACGAGGTAGTCACCACAGGGGCCAGGGGCTCGACCCAACCACAGAGGAGGGAGGGGAGCCAGGGGAAGGAGTCAGAGAGGCCAAAGGAGGAGCAAGGTCGGGGCCCAATGCAGCGGAGGCTACAGAGCCCGGTCTTCCAATACGGACCGACTCGGGGGCTTGGTCGCCCACCCCACGAGCCTAAGAAGGTACACCAGAAGCAGCCGAAACAGGGGTTATCATCATTACGAAAAGAAGAATTCATTCACGAATGTGCCCCCACACCCACCATGGAGCCACAATTAGAGGCAGGACACCCAACAAGAAGCTATCGCCGATCTTGCCGGGGCCTCCTAGGGGTGCGTCGTGAGTATACGCCCCACAAACGCCACCTTAAGAAACCGACAGTCCGTCGAGATCGGGTTCAGTGACGAAAGGGGGATTGACAATAAAAGGTTCCCCTCGCTCTCGACGTCGGGTACTACAGTTCTACGGGTGCAAGAGTATGCCTCCTCAAGCACTCGGGCGTCAAAATAGAAGAAGTCCAAGGGAAGAACCAGAACGAGCAAAAGGTCGGCAGGAAACGGCAAGCAGATAGGAGAAGAGGGGGGAGAAAAACGAAACAGAAGGAAAAGGAAAAGATGCCCAGCAGAATTGGAGAGGACGGCAGCAGGAGCACAAGGCTAGAAAAGGACAGAGGACTGTCCCAAGGAGCGTCACACTCTGGCAGCCGTCCACTAAGCCTCCACACGGCGACAACGAGCTGAGCGGGGAGGGGGTTTCACACACAAACCCACTGCCAGCTGTTACCTCCCTTTCCCCTCCTCCTCCCCCTCCAATCTTAAGACCCTGGACTCTCACGCTCCCCTCAACACTTCCTGCCCATGTAGGGGGAGAACTAATGGACGTCATTGATATCCTCTCAGGTATTGGGGCTCCCCCCTCCCTTCACAACATAACCTACATACTCCTCCTCCTCCCTACATGACCACATACCATCCACTTAACTTCCAGCACTACCCAACATGACTCGCTCAAGTGAAGCCTGGCCGGACGCCATGCGTCATAACATCCGGGGAAACCATTGAGATGATGTACACATGCCCACATACTTATCTTCCCTTCCCCTCTTGCCTACATGACACACATTTTACCCTCTGCGACCCTCAACGTCCCCATTTTACCCCCCCCCCCCCCTGCGACGCTACCCGTCCCCCACAACGCAACCCGTCCCATTCTACGGACTCCCACACCACTTTTGACTATGGCCGAGTTTAATCCCTGAGGTTCTCCTCGGGTTTGGGACAGTCGTAGTCGCACTTTACACTACTGATGAGTAAGAGAAGAGGCCCAAGTATACTGCCCTGTAGAACACCAATGTTGATGGGTAGGGTGGGAGAAATGGAATTATTCACAAGTAAGTAAGTAATTCTCAAAAGAAGGCACCAAACCAGGAAGGCTATATAGCACCATCAAATGCGCAGAATAATCAGAGGGCGCTAAATATCACCAAGGATGCCAATACGAGAACAAAAACACATAAGGCGAACGATATCAAAAGTATCAGAGTCACCAAGAATTCTATTGAGGGACACGTGACCGTGAGGGGTGGTCGGAAAGCAAGACACACGCTTGTCCTGGAAGTCAGGACATTCAAGGAGGACATGCACGACCGTAAGAGGGACAATGCAACTAGGACAATAAGGAGCAGGGCGGCGCTCCATCAAGTGACCATGGGTTAAGTGAGTATGGCCAATACGCAACCTCACCAGAGCAGTTTCCCATCGCCGGTTACTGTGGTAGGAGGACGGCCACGAGGAAACCCAACATTTAAGAGTACGGAGTTTGTTACCAGTAACAGACAACCAAGAAGCTTCCCAATGGGTAAGGATGAAGGAATGGATAACCGGGCAAAAGTCGGAACATGGAACACCTTTACGAAAGATGGTACAAGAGCGGACAGCTTCCTTGGCGGCAGCATCTGAAAGCTCGTTTAAAGACACACCAATATGGCTGGGAACCCAACAAAACTCAACCGACTTAAACTTACTGTGAACAATAAACAGCCAATGCTGGATCTCGACAACTACTGGATGAACCGGATTAAAGGACCCGAGAGCCATGTGGGCACTACGAGAGTCAACAACAACCACAAAGGAAGACTGACAACGAGAAAGCAGGAGACGAAGAGCATAGAGAATAGCATAAAGCTCCGCTGTAAAGATGCTAGTCTCCGGAGGCAAGCGACACATATAAGTGCAATCAGGAAAAACAACAGAGTAGCCAACACCGTCCGCTGACTTAAACCCATCGGTGAAGACAGAAACGGAGCGGGAGTGAGAAGAAAAGTGCTCAAGGAAAAGGCGTTTTAGAACCGTAGGAGGGGTAAAAGCTTTAGTGATGCAGGTCAAGGATGTACAAAACTGCGGAAGGGGGACTCTCCATGGGGGCAAAGAAGGAACACCACAAGGAGAAACATTAGAAACACGAACGGAAAGAGAATCCTGTAAGCAAGATAACCGGACAGAAAGAGGGAGGTGGTGAAGAGGAACAGGAACCGCAGGAGAGGTAAAAGTTAAAGCACGACAGAGGCGAGAGGAAGGATGTTGTAAGGACCACACAAGATAGCGAAGACAGTAGCGATCACGGCGGTCCTGGAGAAACAGGAAGCCAGTGTCAACATACAAGCTAAGGACGGGAGTCGAACGAAAGGCACCAGAACTAAGGCGCAACCCAGTATGGTGCAAAGCATCAAGACTGCAAAGAGCAGAAGGAGACACAGACGAGTAAGCAGGGCAACCATAATCGAGCTTAGACAGGACGAGAGAGGAATGTAAAGCAAGGAGAGTGCGCCTATCTGCCCCCCCAAGAAGTATGGGACAATACTCGAAGGAGGGTAAGGGCCTTAGAGCACTCAACACGGAGGTAAGAGATATGGGAAGACCAAGACAAACGAGTGTCAAGGAATAACCCCAAAAGCTTCGCACAATCTTTGTACTCAAGGGGATGACCATAAAGTAACAAAGAGGGACGAAGAACAACCCGTTTCCGAGTAAAGGACATGGCACAAGTCTTAGAAGTAGAGAACTTGATCGGTGGCCCAAAACGACACGGCATCAATCGCAAGTTGAAGCCGGAGCTGAAGGAGAGGCGAATCATCACCCTGACAGCAAAGGGTAAGATCATCGACAGAGAGCGGAGAAGACACATGAAGGAAGAGAGGAAAGAAGACCATTGAGGGCAACCAGAAAAAGAGTAGTGCTCAGAACACTACCCTGGGGAACACCTACGTAATGCTGAAAAGTAAGTAAGTAATTATCAAAAGAAGGCACCAAACCGGGAAGGCTATGTAGCACCATCAAATGCGCAAAATAATCAGAGGGCGCTAAATATCACCAAGGATGCCAATACGAGAACAAAAACGCATAAGGCAAACGATATCAAAAGTATCCAAGTCACCAAGAATTCTATTGAGGGACAGGTGACCACGAGGGGCGGTCGGAAAGCAAGACACACGCTCGTCCTGGAAGTCAGGACATTCAAGAAGGACATGCTCGACCGTAAGAGGGACAATACAACTAGGACAATAAGGAGCAGGGCGGTGCTCCATCAAGTGACCATGGGTTAAGCGAGTATGGCCAATACGTAACCTCGCCAGAGCTGTTTCCCACCGCCGGTTACGGTGGAAGGAGGACGGGCACGAGGAAACACAACATTTAAGAATACGTAGTTTGTTACCAGTAACAGACAACCAAGAAGCCTGCCAACGGGTAAGGACGGAGGAATGGATAACCGGGTAAAAGTCGGAATACGGAATACCTTTACGAGAGATGGGACAAGAGCGGACAGCTTCCTTGGCGGCAGCATCCGCACGCTCATTTAAAGACACACCAATATGGCTGGGAACCAAACAAAACTCAACCGACTTAAACTTACTGTGAACAAGAAACAGCCAATGCTGGATCTCGACAGCTACTGGATGAACCGGATTAAAGGACCCGAGAGCCATGAGGGCACTACGAGAGTCAACAATAACTACAAAGGAAGACTGACAACTTGAAAGCAGGAGACGAAGAGCATAGAGAATAGCATAAAGCTCCGCTGTAAAGATGCTTGTCTCCGGAGGTAAGCGACACATATAAGTGCGATCAGGAAAAACAACAGAGTAGCCAACACCGTCCACAGACTTAGACCCATCGGTGAAGACAGAAACGGAGCGGGAGTGAGAAGAAAAGTGCTCAAGGAAAAGGCGTTTTAGAACCGTAGGAGGGGTAAAAGCTTTAGTGATACGGGTCAAGGATGTACAAAACCGCGGAAGAGGGACTCTCCACGGGGGCAAAAAGGAATAACACGAGGAGAAACATTAGAAATACGAACAGAAAGAGAATCCTGTAGGCGAGATAACCGGACAGAAAGAGGGAGGTGGTAAAGAGAAACAGGAACCGCAGGAGGGGTAAAAGTTAAAGCACGACAGAGGCGAGAGGAAGGATGTTGTAAGGACCGCGCAAGATAGCGAAGACAGTAGCGATCACGGCGGTCTTGGAGAGACAAGAAGCCAGTGTCAACATACAAGCTAAGGACAGGAGTCGAACGAAAGGCACCAGAACTGAGGCGCAACCCAGTATGGTGCAAAGCATTAAGACGGCGAAGAGTAGGAGAAGCAGACGAGTAAGCAGGGCAGCCATAATCGAGCTTAGACAGGACGAGAGAGGAATGTAAAGCAAGGAGAGTGCGCCTATCTGCCCCCCCCAAGAAGTATGGGACAAGACCCGAAGGAGGGTAAGGGCCTTGGAGCACTCAACACGGAGGTAAGAGATATGGGGAGACCAAGACAAACGAGTGTCAAGGAATAACCCCAAAAGCTTCGTGGAATCTTTGTATTCAAGGGAATGACCATAAAGTGACAAAGAGGGACGAAGAACAACCCGTTTACGCGTAAAAGTCATGGCATAAGTCTTAGAAGTAGAGAACTTGAAGCCATGATCGGTGGCCCAAGACGACACGGCATCAATTGCAAGTTGAAGGCGGCGCTGAAGGAGAGGCGAATCATCACCCTGACAGCAAATGGTAAGATCATCGACAGAGAGCGGAAAAGACACCAGAAGCAAGAGAGGAAAGAAGACCATTGAGGGCAACCAGAAAAAGAGTAGTGCTCAGAACACTATCCTGGGGCACACCTTCGTATTGCTGAAAAGAGGGAGAGAGAGCGGTACCAAGGCGCACCCGAAAGGAACGACGAGAGAGGAAGCTGCGGAGAAAGAGAGGGAGATGACCACGAAGGCCAAAAGAATGAAGTTGAGATAGGATATGATAACGCCAAGTGGTGTCATAAGCCTTTTCCAGGTCAAAAAGGACGGCAACAACGGAGGTCTTTGCAGCAAAAGCAGTACGAATATAGACCTCCAAGTTCACCAGGACATCTGTCGTGCTGCGGCACTTGCGGAAACCAAATTGAGAAGGGGAGAGGAGGTGATGGTGTTCCAGGAACCACATCAGACGAACGTTAACCATACGTTCAAAAGAGTTTGCAGACACAACTTGTGAGAGCAATAGGGCGAAAGTCCTTAGGGGAAGTACCCAGAGACCCCGGTTTGCGAACAGGGAGGACAACGGCATCGAGCCAGTCCTCAGGGACTGACGACGACTCCCAGATCCGATTATACAGACTCAGTAAATACTGAGACGTGCTCGGAGGGAGATGGCGAAGCATCTCATAATGAATACCATCGGAGCCCGCCGCCGTAGAACCGCAGAGGGCCAGGGCAGAACGAAGTTCAGAGAGAGAAGGGATCATTATAGGGAAGCTGAAGATGAGTGCAGAAATCTAAAGGACGAGACTCAAGGACAGGTTTACGAAGAAGGAAAGATTGGGGAAGATGAAGACCAGAGCTAACAGAAGAAAAGTGGGAACCCAGTTCGGAAGCGACCTGCAACGGGTCCGCCACAAGAGTATCATGGAGGTGAAGGACCGGTGAAACATCGGGAACGAACTTACCCGCTATCTTGCGGATACGCTTCCAGATCTGGGCCAGAGGGGTTTCGGACGTAATTGTTGAGACATAAGATGCCCAACATTCACGTTTAGCCGTACGGATGGCCCTACGGGCCACCGCACTCGCTTTCCGAAAGAAAAGAAAAGAATCGGTCGTCTGCCTATGGCGGTGCCTCTTCCAGGCTGCACGCTTACAGCGGACAGCCCGAGCACAGTCCGCATTCCACCAGGGAACGCACTTCCGTGGACCCCGAGAGGAAGAGCGAGGAATAGAGCGGAGGGCAGCGTTGAAGACAGTGTCATGAAAATGGAGGAGAGCTCGAGAGAGAGGCAGAAGGGAGAGGTCAGAGAGAGCAGCACTGAGAGTAAATAGGGTCCAGTCTGCCTTAGCAAACTGCCACCTAGGGAAAGAGAGGGAAGGGCGAAAAGAGAAAAAGGAAACAAGGATGGGGAAATGATCACTTCCATGGAGGTCATCAAGAACCTGCCACGTGAAATCTAAGTAAAGAGAAGAAGAGCAGAGAGAAAGATCATGACAAGAAAGGGTGCGAGTCCGAGAGTCCAAATGAGTTTGCTCACCAGAATTCAGAAGAGACAGGGAAGAAGAGAGGAGAAACGGCTCAAGGAGGCGACCCCGGGTATTCGTCAGAACGTCACCCCAAAGAGAATGACGACAATTGAAGTCACCCAGCAGGAGCACAGGCTCCGGCAAGGAGTCTAGGAGGTGTTTCAAATCAAGAAGGGAGAGCGGGACACTCGGGGGGAGATAAATGGAACAAACTGTGTACCATTTCCCCACAAAGATACGAGCAGCAGAACAATGGAGAGGCGAAGGAAAAAGTAAAGGAACAAAGGGAACATCTGCACGAATCAAGAGAGCAGAAGAATTAGAAGCCCCAGCAAAAAAAGAAATCGGTCGTCTGCCAACGGCGGTGCCTCTTCCAGGCTGCACGCTTACAGCGGACAGCCCGAGCACAGTCTGCATTCCACCAGGGAACGCACTTCAGTGGACCCCGAAAGGTAGAGCGAGGAAGAGCGGAGGGCAGCGTCGAAGACAGTGTCATGAAAAAGGAGGAGAGCGCGAGAGAGAGGCAGAAGGGAGAGGTCAGAGAGAGAGCAGCACTGAGGGTAAATAGGGTCCAGTCCGCTTTAGCAAACTGCCACCTAGGGAAAGAGAGGAAAGGGCGAAAAAAAATGAAACAGATTGGGAAATGATCACTGCCATGGAGGTCATCAAGAACCTGCCACGTGAAATCTAAGTAAAGAGAAGAAGAGCAGAGAGAAAGAGCAAGACAGGAAATGGTGCGAGTCCGAGAGTCCAAATGAGTGGTCTCACCAGAATTCAGAAGAGACAGGGAAGAAGAGAGGATAAACGGCTCAAGAAGGCGACCTCGGGTATTCGTCAGAACACCACCCTAAAGAGAATGACGACAATTGAAGACACCCAGCAGGAGCACAGGCTCCGGCAAGGAGTCTAGGAGGTGTTTCAAATCAGGAAGAGAAAGCGGGACACTCGGGGGGAGATAAATGGAACAAACTGTGTACCATTTCCCCACGAAGATACAAGCAGCAGAACAATGGAGAGGCGAAGGAAAAAGTAATGGGACAAAGGGAACATCAGCGCGAATCAAGAGAGCAGAAGAATTAGGAGCCCCAGCAACGGCTGGGGGGGAGGGAGAGAAAGGAATAGCCACGAAAACGACCAGCACCAAGCATCGGCTCCTGGAGACAAACACAAAGGGGCGAAAACCGCGAAATCAGAAGTTGGAGTTCGAGGAAATTGGCGTAATAATCTCGAACGTTCCATTGAAGAATAGACATCGACGAGAAGAGAAACGACAACAACAGAGAACAAGGAAGAAACAAAGGCGAAAGAGCAACATAGCACGTTAAAGAATATCAGGGTCGGGATCAGGGTCAGCAAAGTCAGGATTAGGGGGCATGGGTAAACTGAGCAAAGACGGAGGGAAGGAAACGGGAGAACAGACCAGAGGTGGGCGGGCGGGGTCCGGAGGAGGAAGAGGAAGAGGAGACAACGGAGAGGAGCAATCAAGGACAGCAGCAGGAAGAGGGGGAGTAGAAAAAGGGAAGTGCACCTCAGCAAGGCCAGCAACCGAGAGGGAAGCAGGGGCCAAACAACCTCCATAGCAGGAACAGGGGGTGCGACCACTAAAATGGGAGGGGAAGGAGCAATAGAGCCAGTAGTAGTGGCCGAGGAAGAAAGCGAAGCTTTCTTACCCGCCGTGGAGGAGGAAGGAGAGGAGCCAGGCTTACGCTTCTGACTTAAAGAGACAGGTGTCCCAGCAACTACATACCGGGCAACGGATTCCAGCGTCTCAACAGAAGAAGCTGAACGAGAGCACACACAACGGCCGTTAGGAGAGCGATGGACATCCGCCTGCACCGACAGGCAGCGGGGAGAGACAATAGATGGAGGAGAAGGATGGGAAGTAGGATCGGAGGGAGACGAAGAAGACACAGGAGACGAGACAGACCAGGTAGAAAGAAGGCAAACCTCAGACAGAGGACCAGGAGGGGGACCCATTGGGACAGAACTCAAAGAAACAGAGAAGGGGCAGTGGGCGTATCAGGGTCCAAGGCCCGGAAACGGTTGTGAATCTGAAGAAGGTAGGAAGGACGAGGAGAGGAAGAGCGCAATACGCGAGCACAAGAGACATTAGCATAAGGCGGGAGCCGGCGAACCTGGCGCCTCGCCTCGAGAAAAGATAAACACTCCCGGTGCTTCAAGTTGAGGACGGCTGCCTCAAGCTTGTAATGGATACATGCACGGGAGAAGGTAGGATGGGCCTCACCGCAGTTGAGGCAGCGAGCTTGGGGAGAAGTGCACTCCGACTTAGAGTGACCTTCACTCCCACACAAAGGACAGAGAGAGACAGTCCCAGAGCAGCGGAGGGCACCATGCCCAAACCTCCAGCACTTGTTACAAAGCCGAGGAGAATGAATATACTCCTGGACAGAGCACCTGGCACCAGCATGAATGACAGAGGATGGAAGGGTCCTACCATCAAAGGTGATCTTCACAACTCGAGGGGTTGACGGCGACGACCACGAGGGGGACGAGTAAACGAGTCTACCTGGAGGACAGAATGGCCTTAGGCATCAAGGATATGCCGAATGTCATCGTCATCCTACAGATTCCGAACACCGGTTGCAACATTGGGCGGGAGGAAAATAGTGCCAACACTGGCATTCAACCGAGCGTTCTTTGAGACCCAAACAGGGATCTTGCCAAGTCAGGATAAGGCAGCCAAGCGAGAAGCTGCATCCTGAGAAGGAGCAGCAACGACACGTGTACCGAGACGAGTGGGGTTGAAAGTAATGGAGGCATCCACGGAATCAACGAGATGCCGATGGAGGGAGAAATCGTCAGGAGGTGCAGAATCAAGAGGGAGGAGATCAAAGTTTTTGGCCCATGAAGCAGAACCGAACAAGGCATGATACGCATCAGTACAGGAAGAAAACGAGCGAGTGCGGCCGTGGCACTGACGGCGTTGAGAACCCCCAGAGAGAGAGGGGTTAAAAGGCGCAGTAGTCACAACAAGAAACTTAGCCGCACCAGGGGACGAAGTGGTCACCACTGGGGATTGAGGCTCGACTCAACCACAGAGGAGGGAGGGGAGCTGGGGGAAGAAGTCAGAAGAGTCATAGGAGGAGCAAGGTCCGGGCCCAACGCAGCGGAGGCTACAGAGCCAGGTCTTCCAAGACAGGCCGACTCGGGGGCTTGGTCGCCCACCCCACGAGCCCGAGAGGGTACAACAAACATTCAATGACATACAGACGAAGAGTGAGAAATTCATCCACGAATGTGCCCCCACACCCACCATGGAGCCACAATTAGAGGCAGGACACCCAACAGGAAGCTATCGCCGATCATGCCGGGGCCCCCTAGGGGTGCGTCGTGAGTATACGCCCCACAAACGCCACCTTAAGAACCGTCAGTCCGTCGAGATCGGGTTCAGCGACGAAAGGAGGATTGACAATAAAAGGTTCCCCTCGCTCGAGACGTTGGGTACTACAGTTCTACGGGTGCAAGAGTATGCCTCCTCAAGCACCCGGGCGTCAAAATAGAAGAAGTCCAAAGGAATAACCAAAACAAGCTAAAGGTCGGCTGGAAACGACAAGCAGATAGGAGAAGAGGGGGGAGAAAAACGAAACATAATGAAAAGGAAAAGGGATCTGGCACAATTAGAGAAGACAGCAGTAGGAGTGCAAGGCCATAAAAGGACAGAGGACTGTTCCATGGAGCATCACACTCCAGCAGCTGTTTACTAAGCCCCCCTCATGGCACCAACGGGCCGGATGGGGAGGGGGTAGTTACCTGTAAGATAGTCCTAAACATTAGTACTGGAATATGGAATTTCATTTGCAAGGGATGACCCAATGGAAGAGAAGAACCTATTTAACTCAATAGCAGTATCAGAGGCTGAAAGCTGACCATCGTTATTGGACAGGAGTATTGGTTTGTTATTTAAATTCTTCTTTGATCCCAATGTTTGTGAAATTGTGCTCCATGTTTTTTTAATGTTGCCCTTTGTTTGGATAAATTTATCTTCGTAGTATTTAATTTTGGCTAATTATTTTAGATAGCAATGATGAGCAATTCCTTGAAAATTCTTTTGAGACGATTCCGAACCAATACTTCATCTCAAGGTCATGTTTATTATTATTGGATTTAAGTATCCCTTTTGTAGGCCAAGGATTGTTTAGCCTTTTAGTTGTTACTTGTTTCATTGGCATAGGACAGTGGGTGTTATAAAGGCTGAGTTTTTAAGAAAATATTGCACTGCTAGGTTGATGTCCCCTATGTTATCTAATTTGGAGTCCCAGTTGATATTAGCAGCAGCAGCTATAAAATTGCCTATAGCAGTTTCATTGTGCAGCCTAAAGCTTATCTCCCTTGTCTCTAGAGGTAGTTTCTAAATGTTGATTAGGAGAAGTGTGGCGTAATGGTCTGTAGTGCTATCGATGATTATCCCTGAAGTAAGCGCAGAGGTTATGTTGGTCCGTATGTGATCAAGAGCCGTGGCAGTACAATCAGTGATTCTAGTAGGTCTAGTGATTAAGGGCATGAGAACCCAGGAATTCACACAGTTGAGGAAACTAGCTGCAGGATGGTCATCAGGCTCGCAGAGGACAACGTTAAAGTCCCCAGAAATAATCGAGTGGTTTTTGTTCAGTCTGTTCTCTAGTATTAGATTTCTAAGGTTAGAGTTAAATTCAGTCACGTCAGTGTTAGGAATCCTGTAGACTGCACCGACAGTCAGGACAGCATCACTACCCTTGACTCTGAAACAGGAAAAAATATGCTCTCAATAAGGGTCTCTAGATTTAATTACTTTTAAGGTCTGGGTCTATAATAGTTTGCATAAGATGGCCGTTTTACAGGAAAAAAAAAACAAAAGAATTATAAAAGAACTAGATATGAAAAGAAAATATAAAAACTATACACAAAAAATGAGGTAGGTTGCTTAGGCCAAGAGCACAATGGAGCAAGGGTGGCGAGGCTAGGCTACCTCGGTTACAAAGAAAAAGTAGAATATAAATCTAAACCAATATATAACTTAAGTATACGAGCATCAAGTAATAAAAACTTAATGGGAACTTAAGAAAAGTAAAAATGAACTAGAATAATAATAGATGACCGATAAAAATTACAAAAACTATTAAATTAGTAAATCTAAAAAACAAATAGCTTACTAGAATATTATAAGTACAATATAGTTTAATACTAAAGTTACACTAAAACAAAATGAGGTAGATTAAAAGAGATACACTCAGGTACACTGAATGATAAAGTTTATACTTACAAGTTTACCTTCTACATGGGCCAGTCCACCCACACAGTATCACAATGTGTCTACTCTCCTCCTTCGCTCTCCAGATACTCACTGGCAGAGGGTTTTAGCAACACGCTGACTGGGGTCTCAAACAATCATATACAGGGGTAGCAAACACCCTGGTAGAAGCCGCTAGCAGCCTGCTAGCGGCTTTTCACAAATAGACTCATCACTGTCATCCTTAATCCTTATTAGCCAATCCCGGGTACGCCGATCTTCGCTAACACTGAATATACCAGCAGCCAACACGCACTGCTCGGTTCGACAGCGGCTATTTAGTCTTCTTGCATGACCTTGCTAAGGGTTCGTGGACTGCCCCAAGGTAAACTGCCCTCCACAGCTCAATCGCCTCCTTAGGTCACCTCTGTGGACATAAAAACGTCATTAGCGAGATGTACAGAACACTGCGTAACCATGCCAAGGTTACCAATGTTTCACTCTTTCGCCGAGGACTTGATATCATGCCTTGTAGCCACAACCTAAATGGTGCTGATCTTGATACGCCACCCACCAGAGGTCCTCCACGTCGACCTCTCTTCTGACTGGGGCAGGAAACTGGAGCTATTCGCTGACACCACGCCACCACCAACAGATGGTGTTGCCTACATAGCGCCCACTACTAGAGGAGTTCGAGGGCAGACCCATAGATGGGGCTGACATCGCCACTCCACACTCCAACGATGGTGTCATTACCGTAACATCTAGGCAATACAGTGTCCCAGACATACTAATGTTCCACAGTCTCATCCATATTGATTTGATCTCCAATTCTCTCTTCAGATTGTCTGATAAAATTGGTCATTTACTATATTCTTTCCAAATTAATACTCACATCATAATAATAAAGGAAACAAGGAAATAATATTTATTATTTGAACAGTAAAAGAAGACGCGTCTGTCCTTGGGTGGAACTCTGGACCGAGAGGCCGCGGAGGACGCCCCCACAGCTGGGCTACGACGGCTTCTGATTACTCTGTCATAAACACAGATCTTATCTTGCCTAAACACCAAGAATCTAATAAGCAAAATCAAATCTAGTGTGATGCTAGATGTGTGGGTTATGGAGTTACCAAATTTATAAATAAATTGTATATGAATAATATTTGTTGAATCGTTACTGTTCATGAACTTTGGAAGGAATGTGTTTGAATACGTGAAAGTAACGTAAATAATGTCTATATATATGTATGGTTCAGGCATAATTAGCACACACACACCCTAACACAAACAGTCACTCAGACATTCACATGAGCATGCAAGTGCTGATTTGATATGAACTTCAATAGAAAGTTATAAATTAAATCAGATTTTCAGTGAGGTTTACAACTCAGATGAAGTTGTAAAACACAGTGTATTTAGCTTTAGTATAAAATTCGGACCATAAGTACGCATTCTCTGCTTTACTGTAACCAACAGCGATCTTCCCTGTCCCTCAGTCCTCCTCACCATTCCCCCCCCCCCCCATCACCCGTCTCCTCGGCTTCCCAACTATTCCTCACTCCACCGTCCCCTCTTCCTTCCCACCATGCCCCACACTTCTGTCCATTTGTCCTCCCCACCATTCTCCATTCTCCCATTCCATCGTCCCCACCATCCCAAACTTCCTCATCTCCTCGTCCTTCCCCACCATTTCTACCTCCCTTCACCCCTCGTCCTCCCCACCATCTCTCACTACCGTCTCCTCGTCCTCCCCACCATTCCCCACTCCCTCGTCCTATGCCTTCCCAAATGGTCTGATGTTCCCTTCACTGAAATATAAGAAAAACAGTTAAAAATTAATTGAAAATGTGAAAAATATATAAATATAAACTCTACTCACAAAATGAATGGAATGGTAAACAACACAGCTCAATTCCAAAGCAATTCACACAAAATAATTAAATCAAAATGAAAATAAATCAAAATCTTTGACAGTTCAATTTATCAATGCAATCAGAAACATTGAAATGGAATTGTAACATATTTAGTATAGCGTGTGGTTGCTCCTACATGCAACAGATGGCGCAGTTTTTCTAGAAAAACAGTTTTACTTGTCACAGGTGTGGCATCTATACTTATACTCACGAAGTGAATGGTATGGTAAACAACACAGCTCAATTCCAACACAATGTCACACAAAATAATTCAATAAGAAATAAAATAAATAGAAATGTATGAAAATAAAACTTTTCAATGCAATCGGAAACATTGAAATCGAATTCGTGACATTTAGTGGAGCTTCCATGTTGCTATTATGTGCAACAGATGGCGCTGTTTTTCAAAAATGCATGTTTTTACCTGTCACAGGTGTGGCATCTATATAGTAGGTATACAAAAAGACGCGCCTATTCGAATGCAACGTTGTGTCAAAATTTCAAAGCAATCGGTAAAGAAGTTTCGAAGATTTCCCTCACATGAAAAACACATGCAAAAACATAGTTTTTCAGAACAAGCATGTTTTCTTCCGTTACAGACGTGACATCTATATAGTATGTATACAAAACCTGCTCGGATGCGTATGGAACGTCGTGTGAAATTTCAAAGTAATCGGTGAAGAACTTTCGGAGATTTGCGATTTTGAACTAACGAACAGTTCCATTTATATATATATATATATATATATATATATATATATATATATATATATATATATATATATATATATATATATATATATATATATATATATATATATGTCGTTGGGGATTGTCAGCCCCTAAGAACTTAGTGTATAGGCAAGACAACAGCATCCCTCTCTAGGCGATTAACAATGTACAAACAACAGGGCTCCATCAAGGAACATATAATCGCCACACACGATGAAACGATCTGGCACGAATTAATGATACAATGATAATAGAAAATTAGACGTCAGTGAAGCTCTGAATATCAAGAAATCTAGGTTAGCAATCAATAATCAGCTAATACACAATTACACTCTACCCACCTCAAGACCCCGGGCCAATGCAGAAGCAGGACCGAATGACCTTGCAGCAGGAACGGAAGCAGCCAAAAGAACGTGTCACACTCTATGTTGATACTTTTAATACATTTTTAATGACCCCCCCCCCCATGTAATGGGATTCATTTATATGTCACCTAACCACCTCACAAAAGGAGGATATACCCAGGTGCTAAGCACAGTAGAATTTGTCTTTGAGAATGTGAGAAGAGACCTTATGTAACGCATCACTAGGCGTCAGACCCAAATAAAAAGTAAAAAGGAACTTTGGAAAGTTAATGTTTCAACTTCCTGCTTCAGTGAAAAAAAAATAAGGAATATTAAGAAGATTCGTGCCAGAATTATAAATATATAACTTTCTGTCGTTTTCAACGAAATACATATATATGTATGTATGTATATATATATATATATATGTCTATATATATATATATATATATATATATATATATATATATATATATATATATATATATATATATATATGTCGTACCTAGTAGCCAGAACGCACTTCTCAGCCTACTATGCAAGGCCCGATTTGCCTAATAAGCCAAGTTTTCATGAATTAATTGTTTTTCGACAACCTAACCTACCTAACCTAACCTAACCTAACTTTTTCGGTTACCTAACCTAACCTAACCTATAAAGATAGGTTAGGTTAGGTTAGGTAGGGTTGGTTAGGTTCGGTCATATATCTACGTTAATTTTAACTCCAATAAAAAAAGATTAACCTCATACATAATGAAATGGGTAGCTTTATCATTTCATAAGAAAAAAATTAGAAAAAATATATTAATTCAGGAAAACTTGGCTTATTAGGCAAATCGGGCCTTGCATTGTAGGCTGAGAAGTGCGTTCTGGCTACTAGGTACGACATATATATATATATATATATATATATATATATATATATATGTCGTACCTAGTAGCCAGAATGCACTTCTCAGCCTACTATGCAAGGCCCGATTTGCCTAATAAGCCAAGTTTTCATGAATTAATTGTTTTTCGACTACCTAACCTACCTAACCTAACCTAACTTTTTCGGCTACCTAACCAAACCTAACCTATAAAGATAGGTTAGGTTAGGTTAGGTAGGGTTGGTTAGGTTCGATCATATATCTACGTTAATTTTAACTCCAATAAAAAAAAATTGACCTCATACATAATGAAATGGGTAGCTTTATCATTTCATAAGAAAAAAATTAGAAAAAATATATTAATTCAGGAAAACTTGGCTTATTAGGCAAATCGGGCCTTGCATAGTAGGCCAAAAAGTGAGTTCTGGCTACTAGGTACGACATATATATATATATATATATATATATATATATATATATATATATATATATATATATATATATATATATATTGGTGTATACTGGCAGCAGGTTTTCTTTCAAACATGTTTCATTGAATATGACCGCATATTCTTTATTTATTATTTTCTGGTTTAGGGCTTCTATCCCTCTAACTATTTTCTTAGCATATATATATATATATATATATATATATATATATATATATATATATATATATATATATATATATATATATATATATATATATATATATATATATATATATATATATATATATATATATATATATATATATATATATATATATATAATGTATGTATGTGTGTATGTATGAATGTATGCATGTATGTGTATACAGGATATGCGGAAGCCGGTCACAATGGCAATTTCTTTTTGTAAACGCTCATTAATGATATTCGACGCACCACCAATCAAACCAATCAGCATCGTTGCAAGAGTAGCATCGTCTCGCTCGCAGTGTGACTTAGGCGGCCCTCTGCTTGAGCGCTACGCACGCCCACTCTACCAACGTCTGATACCTCTTAGAGTGCGTGAGTGGATGGATCGATCAGCTCGCCAGCCATAAAGCAAGCCAGCATCGTCTCGCTGTCCTACAGCAGCTGTAATTCTCCAGCCTCGACGAGCACTTCGGTGCAGCCAAGACCAGTTCCAGCCAGCAGTGTATTGGAGCAGAACCAGGCGCTTCCCAGCCAGCATCTAGTCCTAGGCAGTGACATCTTCCTCGTGGCATCTTCTGTGTGTTGTCCAATGTGCTTGTGTCTAGGTCGGACTGCATTTAGGTGAACAGCCCCACTTCGAGCCAGAACAGGCCCAGGTGAGAAGACGGAAGTTCACCTTTTGCAGCTGCGTCATGGCATAGGTGCATTCTTTTCCTCCTCTCCTAAAATTCTTCCGTTTCTGACACTGCCAAGCCAGTTGTGGAATCTCGTGATCGTGCGAGCCCACCATAACTGGGGGTTGCAACCTTCCGGAACACGGTGTTTGTTCGTGGTGAGACCCTTAGGCCAGGTCTTAGACCTGGCCTACACACTGACCCCCACTGAGCTTATGGAATCGCAGTGATTGGCACAAACACGGGACTGTCAGTAGATAGTGAGTCACAGTGGCTCACTGTCTACGGATGACCTACACTGGGAATACACCCATAGACACAATTGACTGTATTACTACCTTTTTCAATGCCACTGGCACACCTGCCACTAACCATGTCAAACACGCCAACACAAACACCATCAAATTTCTCATTGCCTCAGAAGACGACCTTTTTGCCTGTTTCAGGGAACCTGCTTTATCTAAACTCACACAAGCTTCACTGACTCCTGTCCTCACAATTGAACAAAAAACTAAATGCTCCGTCCTTGTAAGAAATGTCGACAGCTCTGTCTTATCAGCACCTAACACTATCAATCTCTCTTACGACATCTCACACAGGAATGCTATTACTGTAATGGAAATATATCCAGTGCCCAATACAAAACATCTCAAGATCTAATGTTCCTCCCCTACAGAAGCTCAAAAACTCTTGCATCATTGGATAAAAATCCTCAACATCAGCACTCCTCCCTATCTCATTAGTCCAGTTGACTATCTTCCTTTGCTGCAATGTTTTAAATGCTACAAATACAGTCATGAAACCCGAAAATGTAAAAGCCCACAAATTTGTTCTAAATGTTCTGCAGAAGGCCATTTTTATACTCAGTGCTCTGCCAATACTTTAAAATGCATTAATTGCCAAGGAGATCATTCAGCAGTTGACAAATCTTGCCCTTTGAGAAAGCAAACCTTTAAAAATCTTCGTACTAACCACCCCCACACTCATACACACCCTCATTCTTCTGCAACATCCCATCATCCATCTCATCACCGAACAGCATCAGCCACCTCCACGTCCTATGCCAATGTCCTTAATGCCTCACTTCACCAGCAACATCACCACCCTAATACTGCACAACAAATTCAGTCAACTCAGTCCTCTCAACCTTTCTTCCCTCACCCACCACCTCCACCCTACTCTCCTCTCCAGAACATGACATATGAGCGAGTCACGCCCTGTGTCCAAGCAGCATATTTGCAAGCAAAAGACGATGGCCGAGAATTCGCTGACTACCTTCCCATCTTCCTCACTCATAATGGCCTTCCTAGTGTTTCTATACCTCCTCCACACCTCTTGCGGTCTGTTCCTTTCTCCCCCACGGTGCATACTCCGACACAGCATCTACACACAATGTCTTCTGCAGTCCCCCACTCCTCCAACAGTGCTTCTATGACCGACACAGAAAACGGAACCTCAGCAACTGATGACCAGCGCAGACTAGCCCAATCTCTTCCTAATGAGTCCCCTCCTCATTCTGACTCTCCCTCTCCACCCACTGACCCAGTCACTCCCCCTACTGACCTTGCCCCTAATCCTAATGCCTCTTCCTCTCATGCCACTGCCCTCTCCTCCCCTCTCACTGTTCCCACTCCTGATGCTCCTTCCACTTCCACCAGCACTTCTGGAAAAACCACCATTCTGACACATGACAATCCCTCTGAAATCAGCAACAAAAACTTCCTCGTAAAACACCGATCCGTCCCTACCAATTTCACCAAGAACCTTCCTCTTACAGCCTTCAGTATGCATGCCAACGACCAAACCACCCCATATACTAGAGCTACTCCCGCTCCTGTTCGTACTCAAAATAGCTCAAAACCTAACTCTTCACATTCATAAAGATCATCCAATTTAATGTGCGGGCATATTTCAACATTAGACACATGGTGTCAGATTTTATTGAGATCGAGAAACCTGATGTGCTATTATTAAATAGCACATACATTACGAACTCATATAAAATCAAACATTATGGCTACTCCTCTTACCAGTCACCAGATGAAGCACATGAAGGAGTTGCAATACTCATCCGTTCTTCATACAAACACGAACTCTTACACACTCATTGGCTTCACAAACATTTCCTAGCCATCAAAGTCCACACACAAATGGGTTCTCTCATCATCTGCACAACCTACACCCGTCCTGAATCCAACATTCCCATGCAAGATTTCATAACTCTCTTCAACCACACTCACTTGTCTGTTTTTCTGTTTGCAGACCTCAGTGCACTTCATCCCACATTCCACCACAATACCACAAATCAGCATGGCAGACAGCTTCACCAAATATACTCCCAAAAACATCTATTCTTTCTTGGCCCTGACTTCCTAACTTTTTTCAATCATTTAGGTTCTGGCAGACCTGATCTCATATCCACTAACAGACATGGCAGCAACTTGCAACACTTCATTTCACCAGGGCCCATTACGGGCTCTGATCATATTCCCTTAATTCTCACAGTCTCCACAAATCCTATTCTCATCCCCAGCACTCCTCAATTCTCATACCTTAGGGCAAACTGGGACATGTTCAAACAACATTGATGACACTGATCTCACTTATGAACACAATGACAAACATCACACTGACATCGACACACAAGTACGCAACATACAAGACACCATCATTCATGCAGCAAATATCTCCATTCCTAAAACAACACACAAACCACATATCACTTTCACCCCCTCCATTCGCTCAAAACGCCTCTTAGCTTGCTATCACACTAGATTCCTACAAAATATGCATCGTCATGGACAAATACTATGGGACCTAACAGCATTAAAAGCCACATCCTTAACAGCCTAGATGAAGATCACACAAAACATTGGAAACACTTCATAGAACAAGCAGAACAACACAGAAAACTGACACCTCAAGAATTTTGGAAACAAATCAAACGCTTACAAGGATCAACTCACACACCGTTTAAATACCTTCTTCATAATAACAACAAAGTCACTGATCCTGATGAAGTACTCAACATTTTTAAACACCACTGGGAACAAATCTTTCACCCACATCCTCCTGAACCATTTGCCCGCCCCAACATTGAAGTAGTCGAAGACTGGATACACCATAATAGACACGCAACTACACCAGACGACCTCATTCACCTTGACAATCTCAACTCAAACACTGAACTACAGACTTCTCTAACTCTAACTGATGTCAAGACAGCTCTCATGGGCACTCGTCGTAGAGCCCCTGGTGCGTCAGGCATTGGACATATCCTTCTTAGACAACTCCCCGCTTCTATCATTACTGCTATCACTAACCTGTTCAACGCCTCCCTTGCCTCTGGATACTTCCCTCTCAACTTTAAGTCTGCCACAGCCGTTCTTATTCCAAAACCTGGGAAACCCCACACTGACCCAAAGAACTACAGACCCATCAGCCTTCTAGAGACACTTGGCAAAGTCTTTGAAAGGCTGATCAACCAGAGACTTAGAACCCACCTAGAAAACAATGACTTACTCACTAACAAACAGTTTGGATTTCGGCCTCACCGGTCCACTCACGACGCCTTAAACATCATGACCAACTACCTCAGTATCAATCAGCACCAAAGACTTAAGACTGCACTCATCACTAAGGACGTTGAGAAGGCCTTTGACACTGTTTGGCATGACGGCCTAAAATTCAAACTATGCAACAACTTCAATCTTCCTCTTATCACCACCAAACTTCTTTCTAACTCCTTAGACAATAGGACAATGAGAATTAAGTTCCTGCGACAACACTCTGACTACTTCAACTTACATGCCGGTGTTCCCCAAGGCTCTGTTCTTGCCCCGACACTCTACATCCTATACATCAACGACATTCCTGATCCTGTTCATCACACTTCATTAACCATATGCTACACCGATGATGTCTCTCACCTTGTCACCAGCAACACCATTGATACACTAACAAACAGAGCACAAACAGAACTTGATGTTTTCACTGAATGGGAGTATAAATGGCATATCAAAACAAACTCCACCAAATCCCAAATCACCTACTTTTTTTGTAAAAGAACTATTCGCCCTATTCCTCTTAAACTCTATTTATACACTCCAAATCCTACTTATATCTCTGTGTCTCCCTCCTCCACAGTCCTTGGACTCACATTCGATCGACAACTACTCTTTCACACGCACATTACACAGAAACATGCAACAGCTCTTCTAGCCATGAAAAAACTGTACAGACTTAGATTTGCAAAACCTGATACAAAAATGCACCTTTACAAAGCACTTATTAGACCTCTCCTAACATATGCTCCACTAGCTCTTTCTCTATCTGCACGCACTAACAAACTAAAGCTTCAAAGAATACAGAATAGAGCACTAAGATGGGTACTCAACACCCGATTGCTAGAGTTTATTACCAGTCAAAGTCTCCGTGAAAGTACGAACATTCCTGCCCTAAATGTCTACTGGAAAAATTTATCAGACAGACAAATTGATAGACTACTCACTAATCATGAGCAACACATTGATTTTCTCCTACACACTCTCAGACTACCACGACACACTCATGACCTCTTCTCTACCATTCATGATCCTCCTCCTAACTCTATATTTCGATAAACTTTAGCTCTGAACACCCAGCATCCACTATCATTACATATTCAGCTCTCAACAACCAGCACAAACCATCCGTAAAAGTTCAGCCCTGACGCTCTTGAGCCAATCACTGCGATGTTGTGAGTTTTGTGATGTCCCGATGTTGTCACTGAAAAACCCGACTGAGTCCCTGCCTCGAATGCCGTAACCAAACGACACGCAGCTGGGTTTAGCCCTCGCACTTTTTCTCCTACAAATCTTTTTCCTCTCACCCCCCCCCCCTTGTCTTCTGCTGTCCCCACTTCAAGGCTCGCCCCTACGGGCATCTTCTCCTGTATTTTCGGATTCGGATTCGGATGATATTGTGTAAAAGACACATCGAACACTGTTTAAGTACGGCAGACGTAAATCTATACATTTATGCATTTCTGTACGTAGGTTAAATTAGCCTTTTGTAAGCACAGCAATCACCTTCTATGGTTGATAATTCAATAACTCACTGAACTATATATTTAAAAGCTCTCAAATCATGTCCATGAAGGACAGAAGAAAATGTACATATGCTAGTTAATTAGTATTGCTAATGTATCTCCACGTGCGTGGAATAAAATAACAATTATATAAATTAAACACACCTTCAACAACATATGGTATTTGTGGAAGCTGAAAGATGTAGCTGCGGACTCGAGCCTCCCATTTACTCTTCGACTCATCACTGAAAAAGAGGAAGTTGCCAAAGGAATGGAAGACAGCCAATGTAGTGTCAATGTGCCAGAATGAAAGGACACAGGAGCTACTAAACTACACAGCAGCTTCATTATCCACCATTCTCAGTTAGGCGCTAGAGAACCTTGCAAGGAAACGTCTCTTGGAACACTTAAAAAATTAAGATTTCTCTCAAAGAACCAGTATGGATTCATTTAAGGTAGATAATGAACCTACGAATTTATGTGTTATGTTTAAACAAAATTATGAAACTAAGGGAAGATAGGATTTCTACAAATATTTTCATTGATTATCAACAAACATGTAACACAGTTTCAGTTAGTAATGATAATAATAATAATAATAATAATAATAATAATAATAATAATATTTTGATTTAGGAAAAGTACAAACATAGATGCAGAGTTACAAACATACTGTTGGATTTATAGATAGAGGTAGTACATACAATACCTAAAGCCACTAATACGCACAGCGTTTCAGGCAAAGTGTGGAGGAAAAACACTTGGACTAAAACTTAATAGTAATTGGGAGTAAAGTATAAATTGTGTAGAAAAAAAGGAATAAAAAAGGAAAAAAAGGGGGCAACATGGCAAAAATCAGCAATTGTACAAGGATATCAACAACAGAATTGTTTAGAATAGCAAAACATGGGTTGACATTTAGGAGGTACGGTAGGTTACAGGGAGTTAATTAGGTAGTACTTAGTTCTACTCTTAAACTGATTGAGAGAGGTACAGCCTTTGACATGACTAGGGAGGTCATTTCACATTCTTCGTCCCTTGAGATGTAGAGCATTTCTAGTTTGGATAATAAACACTTGCATATCAAATAGAAATATATTGGAATACTCTTGGAATATCAAATAGGTATTTGTTTCTGGTGTGGTGCTCATGGGTTCTGTTACAACCTTCAAGGAAACTTTTAAGGTCAGGATTGACATTGCAGTTCAGAGTTTTAAATATATAGAGTACACATGAGAGAATGTGCAGTGACTTAATATCTAACATATTCAAAGATTTGAGTAAGGGTACCGGGTGCTCTCTGGCGCTAGAGTTAGATATTGTTCTAATAGCAGCTTTGAGTTGAGTAATTAGAGGACGTAAATGATTTTGGGTAGTAGAACCCCAAGCACAAATACCATAGTTGAGATAAGGATAGACGAGGGAGTAATAGAGAGTCACCAGGGCAGGGCGGGGTACATAATATCTGATCTTAGAAAGAATGTCAATAGTTTTAGAAACTTTTATATATATTTAGAATGTGTCCCTGGAAATTCAGCTTGTTATTGGTCCTTTTGTTTTAAATTTTTACTAATCATAACTCCCAGATCCCTTTCGCAATCCGAATTCGCAATCTCAACACCATCTAGCTCGTATCTTGTAACTCTATCATATATCTAGCCTTAAAACAATTAATTTGTCATTTGAGAATTTGAGAACACCAAGAAATTTCCCATCTACTCTATTACTAATCTTGATATTGTTTATTCTGATATTAATTTGATTTGAGGATTTATTACCAAACAAAATATAGAGAGCTTTGTCAATGTTAAGGGTGAGTTTGTTAGCAGTTAGCCACAGATGGACTTTATTTAGTTCAGTATTCACTGTGACATTTAGAGCAAGAGGGTCAGGACTGGAGAAAATGAAGGTTGTATCATCCGCAAATAGAATTGGTTTGAGGTGTTGGGAGGCATGTGGAAGGTCATTAATGTAGATGAGAAAGAGGAGAGAGCCAAGTATGCTGCCCTCAGCATAGTAGGGTGGGAGAAATGGAATTATTCACAGAAACATACTGGAGCCTGTCAGTAATGTAAGACTGAAGATATTAGTGGGAGTGACCACTGATTCCATAATGATGTAATTTAAAAAGGTTTTGTTGGTTGACAGTGTCAAAAGCCTTACGTAGGTCAACAAATAACCCAATAGGGAACTCATTTTTATCAAGAGCTGCATGAATTAAATTAATCATACTAATAAGTGCATCGTTATTGCATTTTAGGGGGTTTGAAGCCATATTGGCAAGAGCTAAGTATATTGTGTTTGTCTAGATAAGAGTAAAGCTGCTTGTAGATTAGTTTTAAAATATTTTTGAGAAAGTTCGCAGAATTGATATAGTCTGTAGTTGTTGACATCAGTAAGATCGCCACATTTATGGAGTGGGGTTACTCTCGCTTTTTTCAGAATATCTAGAAAGGTGCAAAGTTCAAGTGGCTTGTTGTAGAGCAATGCAATGGCAGGAGCTAGACATCTGGAGGTTTTTTTGTAAATTAGAGTTGGTATCTCAGCAAGGGCACCAGACTTTGTTATATGGGAAAGGATTATCTCATTAACGTCAGTGGAATTAGCAGTCGTTAGATAGAGACTCTGGATAGTTACCTGTAAGGTAGTCCTTGACATTAGTACGGGAGGATGGAATATCATTAGCAAGGGATGACCAAATGGATGAGAAGAATCTATTGAATTCAATAGCAGTATCAGAGGCTGAAAGCAAACCGTCGTTGTTGCAGAGGAGTACTGTATTGGTTTTTTATTTAGAATCTATTTTGATTCTAATATTTACAATACAATACAATACAATTTTATTTAGGTAAGGTACATACATACATAAATATTTACAAGGATTGTTTAACTTATAGGTATAGCTAGTACATACAATGCCTAAAGCCACTATTACGCAAAGCGTTTCGGGCTATTTGTGAAATAGTGCTCCATGTTTTCTTAATGTTGCCCTTAATTTGGGTAAACTTATATTCATAGTATTTTGTTTTGGCTCTCGTAATTATTTTTGACAGCATTGATGAGTAAATCTTTGAAAATTCGCTGGATATTAAGAAAGTTTGGAAATTGGAATTTCTTTGGAAATTCTTTGGTTAGATATTAAGTCACTGCACTTCCTCTCGTGTGTACTATATATATTTAAAACTCTGAACTGCAATGTCAATCATGATCTTAAAAGATTCCTAGAAGGTTGTAACAGAACCCATGAGCACCATACCAGAAACAAATACCTATTTGATATTCCAAGAGTGCGACTTAACCAAACTAGAAATGCTCTATAAATCAAGGGACCCAGAATGTGGAATGACCTCCCCAATCATGTCAAAGGCAGTACCTCTCTCAACCAGTTTAAAAGTAAAATTAAGTACTACCTAATAAACTCCATGTAATTTACCTTACCCCCCTAAATGTCATCCCATGTCTTGCTATTTCAAACAATGCTGTTTGTTAACCAACTTTTACAATTGCTGATTTCTGCTATATTCCCCCCTTTTTTCTTAGTTTTTATTCCTTTTTTAACACAATTTATACTTTAATCCCAATTACTATTAAGTTTTAATCTAAGTGTCTTTCCCCCCACACCTTTCCCGAAATGCTATGTGTATTAGTGGCTTAAAGTATTATATGTATTAGGTCTATCTATAAATTTAACATTGTAACTTTTCATCTATATATGTACTTTTCCTCAATAAAAAAATAATTTAATTTAACAAGCTCTATCATACATTCGGGGGCCAACCTGAGATGGAGACCACATGAAATGGACTCTGTTACCATCTATAATAATTCATCACTTCGACTCATCACTGAAAAAGAGGGAGTTGCCAAAGGAATGGAAGACAGCCAATGTAGTGTCAATGTGCCAGAATGAAAGGACACAGGAGCCACTAAACTACACAGTAGCTTCATTATCCACCATTCTCAGTTAGGCGCTAGAGAACCTTGCAAGGAAACGTCTCTTGGAACACTTAAAAAATTATTTCTCTCAAAGCTCCAGCATGGATTCACTTAAGGCAGATAATTCCCTACAAATTTATTAGAGTAATGTTTAAATAAAAATTATAAAACAAAGAGAGGAAGACTTAGCTGGCTATATTTTCATTGATAATCAACAAACGTGTAACACAGTTCCATTTAGTAGGTCCCCATCCCAAAATTGTAGACCAGGGTTTTCATAACTTAAAGAGTGCTGGTGTGGAGTAAAGAACATATCATTGGTTGAAAACAGCGGGTAATGCTGAAAGAAGAGAAATCAGCGACAAACAATTGCAAGTATTAAAAATCGCAAAGTTGTGTACCCTCGTGAGATAATTTGGGGGTCATTCAGATTGTGATATATGTCAACAAACTAACAGAAGAAAGTCTTACGTATCTTTACTTGCAGATTATGCATAATTGCTAAGATTTACAAACGAAAACATTTGAGGGAGAGTCCAAGGAGATCTAGATGCGCTCAAGCGGTGGTCGGACAGATGGTCACTTTCCTTTAACACTGACAAATGCAAAGCACTAAACTTAGGTGACACAAAGAGAAGGCACCAGGAATTGTAAAGGCTAGAAAGCTATTTCTTGACTCTGTTAACACAACAAAGTGAAGACTGCTAGGATGGTACACGTGCACATGGACAGATAATTTTCATCAAAGTTGTGAGAAACGTTTAGGTGACCAAAAGACTATTATCTATGCAACGCAGTTTCCAAAACTTACTAATGTTCCACAGTCATATCTATATCGATTTGAACTGCAATTTTCTTCTTAGATTGTTCGATAATTTACTATATTATTTCCAAATTAATACTCAAATGTTTAGAATAAAGGGAAAACAAAATATTAAGTGAACAGTAAAAGAAGTTACAGTAATTAATGGGTTGATCTCCGGACTACGAGGCCGCGGAGGACGCTCCCACAGCTGGGCTACGAGGCCGCGGAGGACGCTCCCACAGCTGGGCTACGAGGCCGCGGAGGACGCTCCCACAGCTGGGCTACGAGGCCGCGGAGGACGCTCCCACAGCTGGGCTACGAGGCCGCGGAGGACGCTCCCACAGCTGGGCTACGAGGCCGCGGAGGACGCTCCCACAGCTGGGCTACGAGGCCGCGGAGGACGCTCCCACAGCTGGGCTACGAGGCCGCGGAGGACGCTCCCACAACTGGGCTACGACGGCTTCTGATTACTCTGTCATAAACACAGATCTTATCTTGCATAAACACAGATCTTATCTTGCATAAACACCAAGAATCTAATAAGCAAAATGAAATCTAGTGTGATGCTTATTGTGTGGGTTATGGAGTTACCAAATAAATAAATACATAGGTGAACTTTATAATAATAATATTTTTGAATTGTTACTGTTCATGTACTTTGGAATGTGTTTGAATAAGTGAAAGTAGGGCAAATAGTTTCTTTACATGTATGGTGCAGGCATAATTTGCACACACACACACACACACACACACACACACACACACACACACACACACACACACACACACACACACACACACACACACACACACACACACACACACACACACACACACACACACACACGCACACACACACACACACACACACACACACACACACACACACACACACACACACACACACACACACACACACACACACACACACACACACACACACACACACACACACACACACACACACACACACACACACACACACACACACACACACACACACACACACACACATAAACACCCAGTAGATATGATAGAGCCCAGTAGGCTCAGGAATCTGTACACCTGTTGATTGACAGTTGAGAGGCAGAACCAAAGAGCCAGAGTTCAACCCCCGCAAGCACAATTAGGTGAGTACACACATACACACACACACACACACACACACACACACACACACACACACACACACACACACACACACACACACACACACACACACACACACACACACACACACACACACACACACACACACACACACACACACACACACACACACACACATTAAGGATAGGGTCAGAAGGATTCATTACAAACAACAAGGAAGTGTGTGAGGAATTGAATAAGAGATTCCAAGAGGTCTTCACCTTAGAGCAAGAAGAAATCCCAGAGGTAAGAGAGGGAATAGCTAACCAGGAACCACTGGAAGAGTGAGATTGCCAGCGGGGAAGTAAGGAAGTGTTTACTACAGTTGGATGTGACAAAGGCTATAGGCCCAGATGGAATCTCCCCTTGGATACTAAAGGAAGGAGCAGAAGAACTGTGCCTACCACTCTCCATAGTGTATAACAAATCTCTGGCAACAGGGGAACTGCCAGAAATTTGGAAAGCAGCTAACGTTGTCCCGATATACAAGAAAGGGGATAGACAGAAGGTACTGAATTACAGGCCAGTGTCCCTAACCTGAATACCATGAAGCTGATGGAGAAGATTCTGCAAAGAAAGCTAGTGGAGCACCTGGAGCGAAAGAACTTTGTAACACAGCATCAACATGGATTCAGGGATGGCAGGTCCTGCCTCACAGGGTTACTTGAATTCTACGACCAGGCAACAAAAATAAGGCAAGAAAGAGAAGGGTGGGCAGACTTCATTTTTTTGGATTGTCAGAAAGCCTTTGATACAGTGCCACACAAGAGGAGAGTGAAAAAGCTGGAGATGCAGGGTGGAGTGAAAGGGAAGGTACTCCATTGGATACAGGAGTACCTAAGCAACAGGAGACAACGAGTCAGTGTGAGGGGTGAGGTCTCAGATTGGCGAGACGTTACGAGTGGAGTCCCGCAGGGGTCAGTCCTTGGTCCTATACTGTTTCTGATATATGTAAATGATCTCCCAGAGGGTATAGAATCCTTTCTCTCAATGTTTGCCGATGATGCAAAAATTATGAGGAGGATTGAAACTGAGGACGATAGTAGGAGGCTACAAGATGACCTAGACAGACTGAGTGAATGGTCCAACAAATGGCTGTTGAAGTTCAACCCGAGTAAATGCAAAGTAATGAAACTAGGCAGTGGAAACAGGAGGGCCAGACACAGGATACAGAATAGGAGATGAAGTACTTAATGAAACGGACAGAGAGAAAGATCTAAGAGTTGATATCACACCAAACCTGTCTCCTGAAGCCCATGTAAAAAGAATAACGTCTGCGGCATATGCGAGGCTGGTTAACATCAGAACAGCGTTCAGGAACCTGTGTAAGGAATCATTCAGAATCTTGTACACCACATATGTAAGACCAATCCTGGAGTATGCGGCCCCAGCATGGAGCCCGTACCTTGTTAAGCACAAGACGAAGCTGGAAAAAGTCCAAAGGTTTGCCACTAGAATAGTCCCAGAACTAAGAGGCATGAGTTACGAGGAAAGGTTGCGGGAAATGCACCTTACGATACTGGAAGACAGAAGAGTAAGGGGAGACATGATCACAACCTACAAAATCCTCAGAGGAATCGACCGGGTAAACAAGGATAAACTATTCAACATTGGTGGGATGCGAACAAGGGGACACAGGTGGAAACTGAGTACCCACATGAGCCACAGAGATATTAGAAGGAACTTTTTCAGTGTCAGAGTAGTTAACGGATGGAATGCATTAGGCAGTGATGTGGTGGAGGCTGACTCCATACACAGTTTCAAATGTAGATATGATAAGAGCCCAGTAGGCTCAGGAATCTGTACCCCAGTTGATTGACAGTTGAGAGGCGGGACCAAAGAGCCAAAGGTCAACCCCCCGCAAGCACAAATAGGTGAGCACAAATAGGTGAGTACACACACACACAGTGTGTGTGTGTTAGGCTAGAAGGGATTAACACCTTTCGTGGAAAGGGGATAAAACCTCACTCATAATCCACCTCCTCTCTTACCCCTTCTCTTACCCCCTCTCTTACCTGCCATAATCTGCAAACAACACCTCAACTCCTCTTAACCCCCATCCCACGCGCACACACGCACACACACACGTTCTCTCTATTCTCTCTCTCTCTCTCTCTCTTTCTCTCTCTCTCTCTCTCTCTCTCTCTCTCTCTCTCTCTCTCTCTCTCTCTCTCTCTCTCTCTCTCTCTCTCTCTCTCTCTCTCTCTCTCTCTCTCTCTCTCTCTCTCTCTCTCTTGCTCTCTCTCTCTCTCTCTCTCTCTCTCTCTCTCTCTCTCTCTCTCTCTCTCTCTCTCTCTCTCTCTCTCTCTCTCTCTCTCTCTCTCTCTCTCTCTCTCTCTCTCTCTCTCTCTCTCTCTCTCTCTCTTTCTCTCTCTCTCTCTCTCTCTCTCTCTCTCTCTCTCTCTCTCTCTCTCTTGCTCTCTCTCTCTCTCTCTCTCTCTCTCTCTCTCTCTCTCTCTCTCTCTCTCTCTCTCTCTCTCTCTCTCTCTCTCTCTCTCTCTCTCTCTCTCTCTCTCTCTTGCTCTCTCTTGCTCTCTCTTGCTCTCTCTCTCTTGCTCTCTCTCTCTTGCTCTCTTGCTCTCTCTCTCTTGCTCTCTTGCTCTCTCTCTTGACAAGGGGCAAAATGGCAGGAGGACGCAACAGGGACACAGGAAACAGCCAGAGTGACCAAACAAAGGAAATGTTAACCCAAGTTCTGGAGGAATTCAGGAGGGAGATGCATGAAATGAGGATTACAATTAACAACCTGCAAAGTGAGCTGACATCAGCAAGGGAGGAGATCAAATCCCTCACAGAGAAAAATAAAGAGACCGAGCATCAGATTATCATCCAAAGGGAAGGTGGGAATGTTACATTGGAAGGAAATGCCTCTGTACCTGAAACACTTGTGGAAAGACTGAAAAAGAGCTCAGAAGCAATGGATACAGTGAGGGAGGTAGCGATGCAAGCAGCTATGTCAAAGGAAGCAGCTAGGTGCACCACTCAGCTGCTGGAGAGAAAAAGATCAGTTGCAGTTGTAGGCATCAAAGAACAGGAAGGATCCAACAAGCAAGAATGGAATAGCAAGGATAGAGAGGCAGTACATGGGCTACTGAAGGGGTTACAGATGGAAGGGGCTGAACAAAACATTGAGAAGGTTTTCAGGTTGGGCTGGTACAACAAGGACAGAAACCGACTTGTAAAGGTGGTGTTTACAAACGAAACCATGAAGGAGGATATTCTCGAAAGGAAGAGTCGACTGCAGCATGTGGAGGGATACAAAAAAGTAGTCCTTCAGAGGGACTGGACGAAGGAGGAGAGAGCCAGGGCAGCAGAGGCAAGGAGGAAGCGCAGGGAGAGAGGAGCAAACCAGGAAATCACAGCCCCCAACACAACAGTCCTAGAGACAAGAGGCGAACCCAAAACCAGCATCCCAGCAACACCAGAGGGGAGGGCAACACCACCATCCCCCTCTGCATAGAAACCCTCCCTTCCCCCCACCCTACCTGCCCCCACCCAGCCCTCCCTCCCCCCCCCCACGTTTTGACCCTGTCACCCCCTTCCTCATTCCCATCATGTCCCCCCTCCCACCTTTCCCCCACCCCCATCATCCCATACCCTCCCTATCCCTCCTCCCCCTCACCCCATATCCTCCATGTCCCCCCTATCTCCTTAACCCACACCCTACCTGTCTCCACTTCCCTTAAACCCCCACCCCCCACCCCAAAATCCTCTGAGACCCTGCAAACCACCTCACAGATCTTCTCACCCAAGGAACAGCTTCCCACACCAGCAGAATGCTCGACAAGAAAATGAACAGAAGAAAGTGAGCTTCAAGGCAATGTACACTAACATAGATGGGATTACAAATAAAACAAGTGAACTCGGAGAATGGGCACTAGAAGAAAACCCAGACATAATAGCACTCACAGAAACAAAGCTAAGGAAAATCATAGCAAACGCAGTGTTTCCACAGGGCTACTATATAGTGAGGAAAGAAAAAGAAGGGAGAGGAGGAGGTGGTGTAGCTTTGCTACTAAGAGAAGGTTGGAGTTTCTAAGAGATGGTAATTCAGAACTGTGAAGGTTTCAGTGACTACATATCAGGCACCATAGCAACTGGAGGATAGAAAATTATAATAGTAGTCATATATAACCCCCCACCGAATGTCAGAAGACCCAGACAGGAATATGATAGAAACAACTTGGCCACCATCAATATAATAGAGAGAGCAGCTTCTGTGACTAGCAGGAACGGATCCAGGCTACTAATCATGGGAGACTTCAACCATGGAAAGATAGATTGGGGGAACAGAGACTCACATGGAGGCCCAGACACATGGAGAGCTAAGCTGCTGGATGTGGCAACAAGAAACTTTCTAAGTCAACACATCAAGGGACTCACAAAAATGAGAGGAGGGGATGAACCAGCCTTGCTTGATCTGATATTTACCCTAAATGAGTCGGATATAAGGGAAGTTAAGTTGGAAGCCCCCTTGCGAATGAGTGATCATTGTGTATTGAGCTTTGAGTACCTGGTTGAGCTGGGAATTATCACCCCCATAAAAGAACTGGGAAACAAAGGGCTGGCGTACCGAAAGGGAAACTATAAGGAGATGAATAAATTCCTATGGGATATACATTGGGACACAGAACTTGGAACCAAGTCCGTACAAGACATGATGGACTATGTCACCCAAAAATGTCAGGAGGCTGTAAGCAGGTTTGTCCCAGCCTGATATGAAAAAACAGAGAAGCAAAAGAAGAATCCGTGGTTTAATTGGGAATGTATGAAAGCAAAGGAGCTGAACAAAAGAACATGGAGGAACTTCCGTAATAACAGAACACCAGAAAGTAGAGAGAGATACCAGAGAACCAGGAACGAGTATGTTAGTGTGAGAAGAGCAGCTGAGAAAAGGTATGAAAAGGATTTAGCTAATAAAGCCAAGACCGAACCAAAGCTACTACACAGTCACATCAGGAGGAAGACAACAGTGAAGGAACAGGTGATGAAACTTAGGGTGGGCGAGGACAGGTACACAGAGAATGACAAAGAGGTGTGTGAAGAACTCAACAAAAGGTTCCAGGAGGTCTTTACAATAGAACAGGGAGATGTCACGGAGCTAGGAGAGGTGGCAGCAAACCAGGTGATCTTGGATAGGTTCGAAATTAGAAGAGATGAGGTCAAGAAGCACCTATTGGAGCTGGATGTGAGAAAAATTGTTGGGCCGGACGGAATCTCGCCATGGGTATTGAAAGAGTGTGCAGGAGCACTTTGCTTGCCACTTTCCATAGTGTATAGTAGGTCACTGGAAACGGGAGACCTACCAGAAATATGGAAGACTGCTAATGTAGTACCAATATACAAAAAGGGTGACAGACAAGAGGCACTGAACTACAGGCCAGTGTCCTTAACTTGTATACCATGCAAGGTGACGGAGAAGATTGTGAGAAAAACCTAGTAACACATCTGGAGAGAAGAGACTTCGTGACAACCCATCAACATGGGTTCAGGGAGGGTAAATCTTGCCCTACAGGCTTGATAGAATTCTACAATCAGGTGACAAAGATTAAGCAAGAAAAAGAAGGATGGGCGGACTGCTTTTTTTTGACTGTCGGAAAGCCTTTGACACAGTACCCCATAAAAGGTTGATGCATAAGCTGGAGAAACAGGCAGGAGTAACTGGTAGGACGCTCCAGTGGATAAGGGAGTACCTAACCAATAGGAAGCAGAGAGTTACAGTTAGGGGTGAGACCTCAGAATGGCGGGAAGTCACCAGTGGAGTTCCACAGGGCTATGTGCTTGGACCTATCCTGTTTCTGATATACGTAAATGATCTCCCAGAGGGTATAGACTCATTCCTCTCAATGTTTGCTGACGACGCCAAAATTATGAGAAGGATTAAGACAGAGGAGGACAGCTTGAGGCTTCAAGAAGACCTGGACAAGCTGCAGGAATGGTCATCTGGAGGTTATTTGGAGATGATTTCGGGGCTTTAGTGTCCCCGCGGCCCGGTCCTCGACCAGGCCTCCACCCCCAGTAAGCAGCCCGTGACAGCTGACTAACACCCAGGTACCTATTTTACTGCTAGGTAACAGGGGCATAGGGTGAAAGAAACTTTGCCCATTGTTTCTCGCCGGCGCCTGGGATCGAACCCAGGACCACAGGATCACAAGTCCAGCGTGCTGTCCGCTCGGCCGACCGGCCGAGTCGAACAAATGGCTGTTAGAGTTTAACCCAAGCAAATGTAATGTAATGAAGATAGGGGTAGGAAGCAGGAGACCTGATACACGGTATCATTTGGGAAATTAAATACTTCAAGAGTCAGAGAGAGAAAGAGAGACCTGGGGGTTGATATCACGCCAGACCTGTCCCCCTGAAGCTCATATCAAGAGGATAACATCAACAGCATATGCCAGGTTGGCTAACATAAGAACGGCCTTTAGAAACTTGTGTAAGGAGTCTTTCAGAACATTATATACCACATATGTCAGACCAATCCTGGAGTATGCGGCTCCAGCATGGAGTCCATATCTAGTCAAGCATAAAACTAAACTGGAAAAGGTTCAAAGGTTTGCCACCAGACTAGTACCCGAGCTGAGAGGTATGAGCTACGAGGAGAGACTACAAGTGTAGGTATGACAGAGCCCAATCGGCTCAGAAACCTGTACACCTGTTGATTGACGATTCAGAGGCAGGACCAAAGAGCCAGAGCTCAACCCCCGCAAGCACAACTAGGTGAGTACAACTAGGTAAGTACACACACACACACACACACACACACACACACACACACACACACACACACACACACACACACACACACACACACACACACACACACACACACACACACACACACACCAGTTGGTATACAGAATTATATGGACATGTTTGCTGATGATGCTAAGATAATAGGAAGGATAAGAAACTTAGATTATTGTCATGCCCTTCAAGATGACCTGGACAGAATAAGTATATGGAGCACCATTTGGCAAATGGAATTTAATGTGAGCAAATGCCATGTTATTGAATGTGGAATAGGAGAACATAGACCCCACACAACCTATAAGTTATGTGAGAAATCTTTAAAGAATTCTGATAAAGAAAGAAAGATAGGGGTTGTTCTAGATAGAAAACTATCACCTGAGGACCACATAAAGAACGTTGTGCGAGGAGCCTATGCCACGCTTTGTAACACAAACAACACACCAACACAAACTCTGTGTCACATGAGCATGCAAGTACTGATTTGATGTGTACTTCAATAGAAAGTTACAAATCAAATCAGATTTTCAATAAGGTTTAACGACTCAGATAAAGTTGTAAAACACATTGTATCTAACTTTACTATAACATTCGGACCATAATCACTCATCCACTGCCTTACTGTAACCAACATAAGAATCATGAACACTTAACCGCCACGTTACTATAAACAACATATGAGTCACAAACTCACATTCACAATCTTACTCTAAGCAACAAGTGAGTTATTAACACTTACCTGTCACGTTATTGTAAGCAACCTGTGTGTCAAAACACTCACCCACCATGTTACTGAAAGCAACAAGTGAGTCAGAAACACTCATCTACCGCATTACTTCAAGCAACATGAGAATCATAAACTCTGAAAACAACGAATGATATATATGGAGACTGACAGATGTAGCTGCGGACTTGAGCCTCCCATTAACTCTTCGACACATCACTGAAAAAGAGAGAGTTGCCAAAGGAATGGAAGACAGCCAATGTAGTGTCAATGTGCCAGAATGAAAGGACACAGGAGTCACTAAACTACACAGCAGCTTCATTATCCACCATTCTCAGTTAGGCGCTAGAGAACCTTGCAAGGAAACGTCTCTTGCAACACTTAATAAATTAAGATTTCTCTAAAAGCACCAATATGGATTCAGTTAAGACAAATAATACCCTACGAGTATATGTGTAATGTTTAAACAAATAGTAATAAAACTACGGAAGAAGGGTTAGCTGCCTGTATTTTCATTGATAATCCAACAAACATGTCACAGTTTCATTTTCATTTGGTAGGTTCCTATCACTAAAATTGAAGACCAGGATTTCATATCTAAAGGAGTGCTGGTGTGGAGGAGAGAACATGTCATTGGTTGAAAACAGAGGGTAATACTGAAAGGAGAAATCAGCGGCAAACAGTTGCAAATATTGAAAAATGCAAGTAGTGTACCCCAGCGAGATCATTTGGGGTCATTCAGATTGTGATATATGTCATCAAACTGACAGAAGAAAGTCTTAAGTATACTTTCTTGTGGCTTATGCATTATTGGTGAGATATACAAACGAAGACGTTTGAGGGAGAGTACAAGGAGATCTAGATGTGCTCAAGCGGTGGTCGGACAGATGGTCACTTTCCTTTAACACTGACAAATGCAAAGTACTAAACAGAGGTGAGACGAAGAGAAGGCACCAGGAATAGTATAGGCTAGAAAGCTATTTCTTGACTCTGTTAACACAACAAAGTGAAGACTGCTAGGATGGTACACGTGCACATGGACATATAATTTACATCAAAGTTGTGAGAAACGTTTAGGTGACCAACAGACTATTATCTAGGCAACGCAGTGTTCCGGACTTACTAATGATCCATAGACCAATCGGACCATTCCAATTTGATCTCCAATTTTCTCTTCAGAATGTGTGATAAAAAGTAATAATTTACTAGATTCTTTCCAAATTAATAGTTACATCTTAATAATAATTAAAACAATAAAAAAAGATTTCTTGTGTGAACAGTAAAAGAAGTCTCGTATGTCCCTCGGATTATTGGGTGGAACTCTGGGCTACGAGGCCGCGGAGGACGCTCCCACAGCTGGGCTACGAGGCCGCGGAGGACGCTCCCACAGCTGGGCTACGAGGCCGCGGAGGACGCTCCCACAGCTGGGCTACGAGGCCGCGGAGGACGCTCCCACAGCTGGGCTACGAGGCCGCGGAGGACGCTCCCACAGCTGGGCTACGAGGCTGCGGAGGACGCTCCCACAGCTGGGCTACGAGGCCGCGGAGGACGCTCCCACAGCTGGGCTACGAGGCCGCGGAGGACGCTCCCACAGCTGGGCTACGAGGCCCCGTAGGACGCTCCCACAGCTGGGCTACGAGGCCGCGGAGGACGCTCCCACAGCTGGGCTACGAGGCCGCGGAGGACGCTCCCACAGCTGGGCTACGAGGCCCCGGAGGACGCTCCCACAGCTGAGCTACGAGGCCCCGGAGGACGCTCCCACAGCTGGGCTACGACGGCTTCTGATTACTCTTTCATAAACACAGATCTTATCTTGCATAAACACAGATCTTATCTTGCAATAACACCAAGAATCTAATAAGCAAAATGAAATCTTGTGTGTTGGTTATTGTGTGGGTTATGGAGTTACCAAATAATTAGATAAGTAAACTGTAAAGGAATAATATTTGTTAAATTATTACTGTTTATGAACTTTGAAATGTGTTTGAATAAGTGAAAGTAACGTAACAGATGTCTATATGTGTGCATAATTAGCACACACACACACACACACACCAATACAAACAGTCACTCAGACATTCCCATAAGCATGCAAGTGTAGATTTGGATGTGCACTTCAAAAGAAAGTTACATATTAAATCGGATTTTTAATGAGGTTTAACGACTCAGATGAAGTTGTAAAACACCTTGTATTCATTTTTACTATAACATTCGGACCATAAGCACTCGTCCACTGCCTTACTGTAACCAACATAACAATCTTAAGCACTCACCCATCACCACACGTACAAAAACTATGAAAGCAAGTTACGTGAAATAAAGAGAGTATCTGGGAAGTGTGCAATGGGAGGAAGAACTTAGAGGGAAGAATGTCCTGGAAATGATGGACTAAATGAAACCGAGGTGAAAAGGGGCCGAAGAGAGATTCATATCACCATTAAGGGCAAAAAGTAGGAGAGTATATAATAACTCGTTGTTCAGTAGACAGTGCTAGGAAGCAAAATGAAAACGCAGAAGACAATAGGGAAATACATAGGGCAAAGGACAGAGGTAAGACGGAATTGATGTAACGGGACCTGGAATGACTACATAAACATAAGAAGATTGACAGAAAGAAAATATGGAAATGATATTGCCTCCAAAGCAAAGAGTCAACCGAAACTCCTACATAGCCATACAAGAAAGAAAATGACAGTGAATGACAATGAATGGTCTGGTCAACACAGTGAATGACAATGAATGGTCTGGTCAACACAGTGAATGACAATGAATGGTCTGGTCAACACAGTGAATGACAATGAATGGTCTGGTCAACACAGTGAATGACAATGAATGGTCTGGTCAACACAGTGAATGACAATGAATGGTCTGGTCAACACAGTGAATGACAATGAATGGTCTGGTCAACACAGTGAATGACCAAGTGACCAGGTTACGAAAAAGGAGAGGCCAGTGTACAGAAAATGATAAAGAGATTTGTGAGGAGCTCAATGCCATCTTCCATGGAGTTTTCACTATTAAGCCTGAACAGCTCCAAGAATTAGATGAGGAAGCAGCCCCAGATGAGAAACTACTAAATATTGAGGTAGCATCAGCGGAAGTAAGAATACAGGTAGCATCATAGGGGTATAACTAAAGCTATTGGGCCAGATAGAATATCACCATGGATGTTAAAAGAAGCAGCACAGGCCCTCAGAATACCTCTAGCACTAATCTATAATGAGTCACTTACACAAGGGGGAATTGCAAAACTGCTGGAAGAAGGCAAATGTGTTTCCCGTCTACTAGAAAGGAGATAGAGAAGTGACTCTTAATTATAGTCCAGTGACACTCACAAGCATCCCTTGCAAAGTTCTTGAAATAATAGTAAGATTAAGACTAGTTGCACACCTAGAAATAATTAGGTTTGTAAGTAAGCAACAACATGGTTTTAGAGCGAGAAATTATGCCTGACGAATCTTCTGAAGTTTATTGATAATGTAACGAAAATAAGGCTTGACAGAGAAGGATGGGAAGATTGCATATTTCTAGACTGCCAAAAATATTTTGATAGAGAACCAGGAGACATCCATCAGTCATAGGAGACTATGGAATTACGCTCTGGTTTTTGGTCTGGAGTGGACTCTCCAGGGCGCAAAGCCAGGGTAGGTTGATATGGAGAAGCTGTCACCCAAGCAGCAGGTCCCCCCCCCCCTCTCCACCTCGCCGAAAGTCTCCATGGAAAGGCAAACGCCAATACTATTCGGTCCAGTTTCCATTTCACTGGCTGCCATTTTACTGGCAGTCACTGAAACGGTTGCCACCGCCGTCGCAGGAACTCCAAATTCGGAGACCGCCGTGGTCGGGACCAGAGAAGAACCACCCGAGCAAGAGCAGGAACGACCCCAGCCACCCGAAGCAGAGCCTGGGCGGCATGAGCCCCAGGAGGAGGGCTTCGGAGTAACGCACCTACGGGTTCTAGACAGAGATCGTCACAGCCCCCTGTCACCCGAGGCCGACTTCCTTCAAGACCAAGGAGAAGGAAGAGTGATAATTAGTAATTGCAACAATTATTACCACACAGAAGGCAACTACACAAAATTGAGAGGCAAGCAGGAGAAGACGGAAACGCATTATCATGGGTAAGGAATTGCCTGACAGACAGGTGTCAGAGAGTGACAGTGAGAGGCGAGAAGTCGGAATGGTGTAGAGTAACAAGCGGGGTGCGTCAAGGATTGGTGCTGGGTCTCATACTATTCAACATTTATATGAATGAACTGATTGCAGGAGTCGAGTCTTTTATGTCAATGTTTGAAGATGATGCAAAACTAATGAGGAGGGTTGAGACAGATGAGGATTGTAATATTCTCCAAAATGACATGAACAGGTTGCAGAGCTGGTCCAAGAAATGGCTGCTAGAGTTAAATAATAACAAGTGCAAGGTGATTGAAATGGGAAAAGGAGCCAAGAGAGAGCAAGGCCAATATACAATGAAGAGGAAACTACCACCCTATAATGTTTAGAGAAAAAGACCTGGGAGTAGACATTACACCAAACCTAACTCCAGAGCCTCATATAAATCGAATAACGTCAGCCGCATACTCTACTCTGGCAAAAGTCAGAACATCCTTCAGAAACTTGAATAATGAGGCTTTTAGATCATTGTCTATGGCCTTTGTGAGGCCAGTCTTAGAGTATAGGGGCCCTATCATGGAGCCCCAACCTTAAAAAAAAAAAAAAAGGAAGCTCAAAATGGTGCAGAAATTAGAAACGAGATTCGTCCCAGAGCTCCGAGGGATGAGTTACGAAGACAGACTCAAGGAACTAAACCTAACGACGTTAGAAAAATGGAGGGAAAGGGGGACATGATACAGTTGTATAAAATACTCTAAGGGATTGACAAGGTGGAAACAGAGAAACTGTTTAGAATAAATGACAAAAGAACAAATGTGGCACGGATGAAAGCTTTACACTCAGATGTGTCATAGAGATGTTAGAATTTTTTTTTATCATAAGGGTAGTGAGTAAATGGAATGACTTAAATGAGCAGGTTGTAGAGGCTAACTCCAATCACAACTTTAAAAGCAGGTATGATAGAGAAATAGGCCAGGAACCAATGCATTAGACAACCAACAGCCAGAAAATCGGGGTCCGGGAGCTAGAGTTTGATCCTGCCGGCACAAATAGGTGAGTACACTTTACACAACAAATGGTATTTGAGAAGATTTAAAGATGTTGCTGCGGACTTGAGCCTCCCATTAACTCTTCGACTCATCAGTGAAAAAGAGAGAGTTGCCAAAGGAATGGAAGACAGCCAATGTAGTGTCAATGTGCCATAATGAAAGGACACAGGAGCCACTAAACTACACAGTAGCTTCATTATCCACCATTCTCAGTTAGGCGCTAGAGAACCTTGCAAGGAAACGTCTCTTGGAACACTTAGAAAACAAAGAGTTCTATAAAAGGATCAGCATGGATTCAGTAAAGGTGGATAATCCTTTACCAGTTTATATGTTATGTTTAAAAATAATAATAAAACTAACGGAAGAAAAATACAGCTGCCTGTATTTTCATTGGCAATTCCATTTAGTAGTTCTCCATCCCAAAATTGAAGACCAGGATTTCATAACTAAAGGAGTGCTGGTGTGTGTCATGTTCACAGAAAATGGTACCATATCCGTTTTCTATGTGCGGCGGCTGAGACGCCAGGAGGAGGTAAACAAGAGAGCGTACAGGACGCCCGCCAAGCTTGGTAGCTACTAGTCATGTAATCATATTAAGTATTAAAGTCAGTAACCAAGTCATGACTTTACATCAACCCTACAACCAAGACTTCCTCAGTAACACACAAACACCACAGTGTGGAGGAGAGAACATGTCATTGGTTCAAAACAGAGGGTAATACTGAAAGAACAGAAAACAGCGGCAAACAGTTGCAAGTATTAAAAAATGCTAGTAGTGTACCCTCGCGAGATAATTTGGGGGTCATTCAGATTGTGATATTGTCATCAAACTAACAAAAGAAAGTTTGAAGTATCCATATTTGCGGATTATGAATAATTGCTGAGATTTACAAACAAAGAAGTTCGAGGGAGAGTACAAGGAGATCTAGATGCGCTCAAGCGGTGGTCGGACAGATGGTCACTTTCCTTTAACACTGACAAATGCAAAGATCTAAACATAGGTGAGACGAAGAGAAGGCACCAGGAATAGTATAGGCTAGAAAGCTATTTCTTGACTCTGTTAACACAACAAGGTGAAGACTGCTAGGCTGGTACACGTGCACAGGGACAGATAATTTACATCAAAGTTGTGAGAAACGTTTAGGGGACCACAAGACTTACATTTAGGCAATGCAGTGTCCTGGATGTACTAATGTTCCACAGTCAAAACCAAATATTGATTTGATCTCCAATTTTTTCTTTAGATTGTTCTAAAATTTATTGTATTCTTTCCAAATTAATACTTACATATTAAGAATAAAAGAAAAAACTATATTAAATAAACAGTAAAAGAATAAAAGAACAGTGTGTAATGTGTGTAATGAAGTAAGGGCGAAGAGGGAGAACGGCCTATTGACATAGCTCGAGTGCATAGCTCGATCCTGCAGAGGCTGCAGGATCCAGTAAGTTTAGTAGAACTTCGGTTTCAACTCTTTTGACCATGTCGTAGCTCAGTCGATAAAAGAACAATATTAAGAATAAAAGAAAAAACTATATTAAATGAATAGTAAAAGAAGCAACATACTTTTGGGTAGAACTCTGGACCGAGAGGCCGCGGAGGACATTCCCACAGCTGGGCTACGAGGCCGCGGAGGACATTCCCACAGCTGGGCTACGAGGCCGCGGAGGACATTCCCACAGCTGGGCTACGAGGCCGCGGAGGACATTCCCACAGCTGGGCTACGAGGCCGCGGAGGACATTCCCACAGCTGGGCTACGACGGCTTCTGATTACTCTTTCATAAACACAGATCTTTAATGAGCAAAATGAAATCTAGTTTGTTGCTTTTTGTGTCGGTTTGTGAGTTACCAAATAATTTGGTAAGTAAACTGTAAATGAACAATATTTGTTGAATTGTTACTGTTCATGAACCTTGGAATGTGTTTGAATACGTGAACGTAAAGTAAATTATGTCTATATATGTATGGTCCAGGCATAATTAGCACACACACACCAACACAGTCACTCAAACATTCACATGAACATGCAAGTGCTGAGTTAATGTGTTCTTCAATAGAAAGTTATCAATTAAATTAAATTTTCAATAAGGTTTAACGACTCAGATGAAGTTTATCAGTCTCCGTGGTGTAGTGGTAAGACACAGGCCTGGCGTTCCGCGAGCGCTATGTCATGGGTTCGTATCCTGGCCGGGGAGGATTTACTGGGCTCAATTCCTTAACTGTAGCCTCTGTTTAACGCAACAGTAAAATGTGTACTTGGATGAAAAAACGATTCTTCGCGGCAGGGGATCGTACTCCAGGGACCATAGGATTAAGGACTTGCCCGAAACGCTACGCGTACTAGTGGCTGTAAAAGAATGTAACAACTCTTGTATATATCTCAAAAAAAAAAAAAAAAAAAAAGTTGTAAAACACATTGTATCTAGCTTTACTATAACATTCGGACCGTAAGCACTCATCCACTGCCTTACTGTAACCAACTTATGATTCATGAACACTCATCCACCACCACAATGTAACCAACTTATGATTCATGAACACTCATCCACCAGCACAATGTAAAGTAATGAAACTAGGCAGTAGAAGTAGGAGGCCAGACACAAGATACCGAATGGGAGATGAAGTCTTTCACGAAACGGACTGAGGGAAAGATCTAAGAGTCGATATCACACCAAACCTGTCTCCTGAAGCAATAAAATTCTTTATAAAAAAAAATCCTCTGCGTATGCAATGATGGCTAATATCAGGACTGCTTTCAAGAACCTGTGTAAGGAATCTTTCAGATCCTTGTATACCATATATGTAAGACCAATCCTGTAGTATGCAGCCCCTGCATTAAGCCCGTTCCTTCTCAAGCACAAGACGAAGTAGGACAAGGTTCAGAGGTATTCCACCAGGCTAATCCCAGAACTAAGGCAGGAGTTACGAGGAAAGGCTGTGTGTAATGCCCCTCACGTCGCTGAAAGACAGGAGAGCTATGGCAGACATGATAACTACCTACAAAATTCTCAGAGGAATTGACCGGGTATATCAGAATAAACTTTTCAACACGGGTGGTACACGAGCAAGGGGGGACACAGGTGGAAACTGAGAACCCAAATGAGCCACAGGGACGTTAGGGACATCCCTGATAAAGGTTAGGGACGACGACAGATAAAGGAGCCAAGACAGACGAAACACCGTCAAGAAGTAGCAAATGAAGAGCGCAGCAGTAGAGAGTCGCCGACATTGAATGTCGTAAAGGACAGGGGTCTTAGGAAGACCTTGACAAGGCCAGCTATAGATATCATAAGGACATCCAACCCATTGGCCGTGCTGAAGGACGAATGCTGTGTGGAGTCGGTAGTTCCCACGAAAGTCAAGACAACGAAAGGAGCACAGGTCCCTCAAGGTGCTCACAAAGTCAAGACAACGAAAGGAGCACAGGTCCCTCAAGGTGCTCACAAAGTCAAGACAACGAAAGGAGCACAGGTCCCTCAAGGTGCTCACAAAGTCAAGACAACGAAAGGAGCACAGGTCCCTCAAGGTGCTCACAAAGTCAAGACAACGAAAGGAGCACAGGTCCCTCAAGGTGCTCACAAAGTCAAGACAACGAAAGGAGCACAGGTCCCTCAAGGTGCTCACAAAGTCAAGACAACGAAAGGAGCACAGGTCCCTCAAGGTGCTCACAAAGTCAAGACAACGAAAGGAGCACAGGTCCCTCAAGGTGCTCACAAACTAAAGGAAGTACCTCAACAAATTTTGGTTGTTGGAGATTCACAGGTGAGGTATCTGGACTGAACTTTTTGTGCCAAAGATAGGGGGAACAGGTTAAGGGTTTGCTATCAGGGAGCAGGCATTGGTGATATTGTTAACAACATGGACGATATTATAGCTAGAAATGGGAACAAACCCATTATTTGTATCAGTGCCGGTGGAAATTATCTTGGACGAATTAGGAGTAAGGAACTGATACAGAGGTTTAAGACAGCCATAGAATTTATTAGGAGCAAGGGAGGAGTCCCGATTATATGTGGCATTCTTCCAAGAAAGTCAATTTCCGGCTGGACAAATTTTGCAAATCAAATGCAATATCATTTATAGATAACTGGGAACACGTTTATGGAAGAAATGACATGTATGCTCGGGATGGGGTGCATCTATCGAGGGCTGGGGTTCATGTATGCTCGGGATGGGGTGCATCTATCGAGGGCTGGGGTTCTGTGTCCTTCCTTCTTCTTCTTTTGACCTTCTGTGTGGTACTTTATGAAGGGCCTTTTGGCAGTCAAGCAATACGTAATCTCTCCATCCTTCTCTGTTTTGTCTAATTTTCGTTTCCTTATCATAAGTTTCCTTCCTTCCGTTTTCTTCCTTACCTCATTAAAATTAAAATTTAATTTGTAACTCTCTATTGAAGTACACATCAAATCAGCACTTGCATGCTCTTGTGAATGTCTAAGGGACTGTTTGTGTGTGTGTGTGTGTGTGTGCTAATTATTTCCTGGACCATACATGTAGAGACATTATTTACGTTTCTTTAACGTATTCAAACACATCCCAAAGGTCATGAACATTAACAATTCAACAAATATTATTCATGTACAGTTTTCTTAACTATTAATTTGGTAACTCACTAACCTACACGAAACAACCAACACACAAGATTTCATTTTGCTTATTAGATTCTTGGTGTTATTGCAAGATAAGATCTGTGTTTATGCAAGATAAGATCTGTGTTTATGCAAGATAAGATCTGTGTTTATGAAAGAGTAATCAGAAGCCGTCGTAGCCCAGTTGTGGGAGCGTCCTCCGGGGCCTCGTAGCCCAGCTGTGGGAGCGTCCTCCGCGGCCTCGTAGCCCAGCTGTGGGAGCGTCCTCCGCGGCCTCGTAGCCCAGCTGTGGGAGCGTCCTCCGCGGCCTCGTAGCCCAGCTGTGGGAGCGTCCTCCGCGGCCTCGTAGCCCAGCTGTGGGAGCGTCCTCCGCGGCCTCGTAGCCCAGCTGTGGGAGCGTCCTCCGCGGCCTCGTAGCCCAGCTGTGGGAGCGTCCTCCGCGGCTTCGTAGCCCAGCTGTGGGAGCGTCCTCCGCGGCCTCGTAGCCCAGCTGTGGGAGCGTCCTCCGCGGCCTCGTAGCCCAGCTGTGGGAGCGTCCTCCGCGGCCTCGTAGCCCAGCTGTGGGAGCGTCCTCCGCGGCCTCGTAGCCCAGCTGTGGGAGCGTCCTCCGCGGCCTCGTAGCCCAGCTGTGGGAGCGTCCTCCGCGGCCTCGTAGCCCAGCTGTGGGAGCGTCCTCCGCGGCCTCGTAGCCCAGCTGTGGGAGCGTCCTCCGCGGCCTCGTAGCCCAGCTGTGGGAGCGTCCTCCGCGGCCTCGTAGCCCAGCTGTGGGAGCGTCCTCCGCGGCCTCGTAGCCCAGCTGTGGGAGCGTCCTCCGGGGCCTCGTAGCCCAGCTGTGGGAGCGTCCTCCGCGGCCTCGTAGCCCAGCTGTGGGAGCGTCCTCCGCGGCCTCGTAGCCCAGCTGTGGGAGCGTCCTCCGCGGCCTCGTAGCCCAGCTGTGGGAGCGTCCTCCGGGGCCTCGTAGCCCAGCTGTGGGAGCGTCCTCCGCGGCCTCGTAGCCCAGCTGTGGAAGCGTCCTCCGCGGCCTCGTAGCCCAGCTGTGGGAGCGTCCTCCGGGGCCTCGTAGCCCAGCTGTGGGAGCGTCCTCCGCGGCCTCGTAGCCCAGCTGTGGGAGCGTCCTCCGCGGCCTCGTAGCCCAGCTGTGGGAGCGTCCTCCGCGGTCTCGTAGCCCAGCTGTGGGAGCGTCCTCCGCGGCCTCGTAGCCCAGCTGTGGGAGCGTCCTCCGCGGCCTAGCAGTCCGGAGTTCCACCCATATTTACGACTGAGCTTCTTTTACCGTTCACGTAATAAAGGTGTTTTCTTGTGTTCTTTATTACTAAGAGGTGAGTATTAATTTGAAAAAAAAAAAATTATTGAACATTCTAAAGAGAAAATTGGAGTGTTGTTTTTGTTCATCAAGAAATAGCTTTCTAGCCAATAGTATTCCTGTTGCCGTCTCACCTATGTTTAGTGCTTTGCATTTGTCAGTGTTAAAGGAAAGTGACCATCTGTCCTAGAGTACAAGGAGGTCTAGATGCGCTTGAGCGCCTCTAGATCACCTTGTACTCTCCCTCAAACGTCTTCATTTGTAAATCTCAACAATTTTGCATAATCTGCAAGTAAGAATACTTAAGACATTCTTCTGTTAGTTTGATGACATATATCACAATCTGAATGACCCTAAATGATCTCATCGGGGTACACTACGTGTTTTTTTTTAATACCTGCAAATGTTCGCCACCGATTTCTCTTCTTTCAGCATTACCCTCTGTTTTCAATATGTTCTCTCCTCCACAACAGCGCTCCTTTAGTTATGAAATCCTGGTCTTCAATTTTGGGGATGGAGACCTGCTAAATGGAACTGTGTTACACGTTTGTTGATTATCGGTGAAAATACAGGCAGCTAAACCCTCTTCCCTTACTTATATAATTGTTATTTAATCATAACACTTATAAACCCGTAGGGAATCATCTCCCTTAACTGAATCCATTCTGACGCTTAGGTTAGTTCATTTATTATGCACCCCATACACATCTTGTGGGCGGTAGAGGAAAGAGTTACAGAGGCACTCTGTAACTCACACAAAATACTTCTTCACATATGCTAAATCAAAAGCGAAAACCACTGCCAGTATTGGACCTGTTCGTATTAGTGAAGGTTCATACACTGAGGATGACAAAGAAATTAGTGAAATCCTAAAAAAAGCAGTATGAGGACATGTTTAGCACTCCGATACTCAGCATGAAAGTGGAAGATTCGGACAATTTCTTTATGAATGATACTCAAACACCTGTAAATATAACTGTTATCAGCACGAACGTGGCAGATTTTGAAAGAGAAATTGACAATATGCCCATGTACTCGGCCCCGGGTCCAGACTCATGGAATTCAATATTTATAAAGAAATGCAAAGTGCCAGTAGCACAGGCACTCAGTATAGTGTGGAGGGAGAGCTTGGACACGGGGGAGATACCAGATGTGCTTAAAGCAGCAGACATAGCCCCTCTACACAAGGGTGGTAGCAAAGCATTGGCAAAGAATTTTAGACCAGTTGCACTAACGTCCCACATAATAAAAGTATTTGAGAGAGTGATCAGGAGTCAGGTCACTAGATTCATGGAGACCAATGACCTCCACAATCCAGGCCAACATGGATTTAGAGCAGGAAGATCATGCCTCTCACAGCTACTTGACCACTATGACGAAATCACTGAGGCATTAGAGGAAAAACATAATGCAGATGTCGTATACACAGATTTTGCAAAGGCATTCGACAAATGTGACCATGGAGTGATTGCACACAAAATGAGGTCAATGGGTATAACTGGTAAAGTAGGACGCTGGATACTCAATTTCCTGTCGAACAGAAAACAAAGAGTAACAGTCAATCAAGTAAAATCGAGTCCGAGCGCAGTTAAAAGCTCTGTACCTCAAGGTACAGTCCTTGCACCACTGCTGTTTCTTATTCTCATATCAGACATAGACAAAAACACAAGTCACAGCTTCGTGTCATCCTTTGCAGATAATACAAAAATCAGCATGAAAATTACCTCTGCTGAAGACATTGATAAACTACAGATATTAACAAAGTTATCGATTGGGCAGCAGAAAATAACATGATGTTTAACGGTGATAAATTCCAGGTACTCAGATACGGCAAAAATGAGGATCTTAAACATAATACAGGGTACAAAACACAATCGAATCTGCTCAGAGTAGGAAAACAGCATGTCAAGGATTTGGGAATAATGATGTCTGACGACCTAACGTTTAG